>NW_022279659.1:0-300000 GCF_009193385.2 Nasonia vitripennis
GAGACACCTGGCGGGGCGCGAGGGTTTAAGCGAGCAGCGACACCGCGCGCGCGGTTGCTGCCTCGACGCAGAAATGAAAAAGATGGCCGCTCGCTTACAGCGAAGCGGTTCTATACGAATGCGTGGCTCGCGCGTGTGCCTGCGAAATGCGCACAAAGATGCACGACGGCGAGCGCGTAGTGATGCCAGCGAATTTTGTTTTTGCCTTCTGGTACGAGAGCGTGTGTCGCTGTAGCGACGACGAAACGCGAAGCGTGCGGCTTAAGCGGCCTCGATCGCGGGCGAGACGCTCGGCGGCGAGCGCGCACGAAGGAGAGAGAAGAGAAAAAAACAAAATGGCCGCGCGTTGCGGTTTTGTATGCGAGAAGCGCGTGCTCGAGCGACCTTGACCTTGGCGGCGAGGTGCGAGCGTGCTTAGTACGAGCGTAAGAGTGAGATGGTCGTTGGTGTAAAAATGCCGCTCAAGGCGTGCGCGAGGCTGCGATGGCGATGCGCCTGCGACAGCTTTTTCTTTTTTCTTTTCGACCGGGAGAAAACATCTCGCGAAGAAGAGAGCGACTCGACGGAGTGCCTCTGCGCGACGCAGAAGAAAGGAGCGACTCGCGGGTCGCACGTGGTCTCCAGAAAAAGAAAAGAGGTGTTGTACCTTGGCTGCCGAGAGACCACGTCTTTGTCGGTGTTGCTGCAGGACGAAGGTTGCGGCTGGCTACTGTCGCTGCTGTACGCCGGTGAGCGGAGGTGCGACCCCGGCACGTTCGCTGTATAGGGGCTGGTGCGGGGCGACCTCGGGTTGGCCGTATAAGCCGGGCTGGACTGCTGTCCTCGGTGAAGATGGCCGTAGAAGCCGGGCGCACCGACGGTGGCTGTAGATGGGCCTTTCCTCCGGTGCAAAAAAAACGTTTTCTAAGGTCCCGAGTCCGGGCTGTAGGGGGCTCCGTGGCTCGAGAAGATGCTTGCTGCGATGCGATGTTTCGAAGAAAGCGACGCCACGCTCCAAAAATGGCTGCCGCTCGTGCGCGTCGGTTGATGTTGCTCCGCTGTTGCTCGATGTCGGGGTCACCACTTTGGAACGACGAGGGTTTTCGCGCTCCTTAATTCGGGATCTGAGGCAACGCAGCAGGTTGTAGAAATGAGTAGACTCGTGTCTAAGTTTAAAATGCGATTTATTGACGAAGTATAAAACAGGTTCTTCTCTTCTCGAGCGTGTTGCCTGAACGAACGCTAGATGCTCTCTCATAACGATGGCGGGCAAGCTCGAGCGCGTCGCCGGATCGCCACGCATCGTGGTGGCTCGGAGGTGGCGCCGCGGGAAGCCGGTGGCCGGATGGTCAACTGAAGTCTGGTCGAGGGACGAGACGCTGCTTGCGTCTGTGACTCCGGGGGTGACCAGGATGGGTCCCCACAAGCATACAGGTTATAATATACTACTAACTAAATTAGCAGCGCCGCCTTCTTTGTTGATTTTTTTTTCAACTCTCTGAAGTTATTCGAGACTTGAGTCCATTAAAATCATTGTCATTTACTTGTTTAATTGTATTTATTGTCACTACAAGAAGCTGTAGCGGATACCTGGCTCTAGAGCATTTAGAATACATATTCTTTGCAACATTTATGCACATTCATCGGCAAACTTGATAAAATAAAATGGTTCAGTGCGGCTACATTCACGCTGTAGCCATCTTGCCAAACGACGAATACGCGGGGAAGGCGACGGAGGAATTCCCGTCTACAATCATAGTGTCGTACTGCCCTGCAGAGTGAAACATTCGGAAGAAATCACTTTCTTTGCTTTTAACTGGGGTTGCAAACACGTGTTTTTGCCGGTGGTATCAAAATTGTATTTATCGAGGTAACTTGTTGCTGAAGGTAAAATGAATGAAATCACCGATGAAAAAGATGATGATGAGAAAAACAATGGAAGGAATGAGAGTAACAGTCAGAATGACAATATAAACAATCATGATGATAAAAAATGAAAACCACTTGAGGACAATGAGATTGAAAGTGTTAAATTTTTTGTTGCTGTCAAATTTATTGACGACAAGGAGAAACATCATGTTATTGTAACCTCAGATAAAGTACTAAAGTTCGATCCAGTAAAGACAGAACGTAAAAAGTATAAAAATCCATACAAAGTTTTAAAATACGACACTGACAGACAACAAGAATTTGCAGTACCTGCTAATATTTTAGACCATTCAGGTAAGTAGTCATATATGCGTATCCATGTGTATGTATATATACGTATAGCTGCATTGCTTATCTTGTATACATATATAAAAATAATACATAATTCATTAATTCATTTCAGATTCGTTAGTGGATCTGAAAAATCAACACAAAAGATACGTTTATCCAAAGTCTAGGTTAAGTGATGCTCTAGAAAAGCTAGCTCAAGAGTCAGAAAGCGAGGATGATGGTTTAGATACCAAAGATCAAATTAAGAAAGATAGAAAAGATAAAGTGTACGATGACTATGAACAAATAATATTTAATACTTTTATACATATACCTGCATATGTATACCTTTAATGCATATTTATTATTTGTATTTCCAGAATGCGACAAAAGAAAAACCAGACTGTGCCTTCTAATACAAGAAAAAATGTAAATAAATGCGATAACATGCAGATGGTTGATAAGCAGACGCAGAGAGAATTGATTAAAGAAAAGCACAACAATTGCTCAAAGATAATGAAACGGTATCAAGTATGAAGCAAATGAAAATGAATAAAGTTTCAGCAAATTACAAATTAGATTTTTCTAATAATACTTAATGCGATACTGGCCTAGTATCAGAAAATACAGATAATATTGATTCCCAGATAAATACATTAAATAAAAAAATAAATGCCTTGGAAGAAGAAATAGATGAGAAGGATAAAGAAATTGATAACTTACAATTATCTCTTGTACTCGCAAACTCTACTTGAATCATGTACTGAAAAAATAATGAGTTAAAGAAAAAGTTAGAGGCATTTGAATCAACAAATGTTGATAAATCTAATACGCAAGGCAATGTATTAGAGTCTCCAGTACGTAGTACAGTAGTAAGCATAAAGTCAAAAAAATTATTTGACTCTCCAACAATGGTCCAAGAAGAAGATTCCATAGCATGTACAAGCTCTTTGACTCCTCCGATGAAAGTGAACAATAAACTTGTTCATCGTACACCTCCAACAATGTTCGAAGGAGAAGAAAATGCAATACCATCTGCAAGCTCTTCGACTCCGATGAAAGTGAAAGAAAACAAATCAGCTGTCACCACTACACCTAGCTTAAAAGGTAATTCTTTTATATTTGATATTTCAGTTTTTACATTTATAAGTAATTAATTTGATTATACAGGTTGCACACAAAGAATTCAAAGAAAATAAAAAAAAATAAATGGCTTAAACATTCATTATATGATTATGATTCGGATGACTATGCCAGTGATCTAAAAAAAGCTGAAAAAGAAAAAAAATCATGAAGATTTTACTGCATTCCAGATAACAAATAATGATGGACATAACGTAAGTTCTTTTAAGATATAGGTGGATCTCAAGATGGTTTGATCTTTGATTTGACAGAGAAAAATCTATATACAAATTAATTTCTTTTTATTCAATAAAATATGTATATCCACAGGAAAAAATGTTTCATCTTTGCTATGGATATTGTATCAAATATGAGGAATAGAAATCAATAAGAAGTCAACCGACTGCATCTCGATTCATTAATAAATTAGCCATAGCTTTGTGGGAGAGAGGGAAATGGTATTAAGAGCTGTCGATTTACGAAGGGCGGAATCAAGAAGAGATTGAGATACACCTAGAAAAGCCGGTAACACCTAAAAAAGCTGGAATATTAAGAAGTGAGTAAAATCAATAAAATAACATTAATATAATTATGAAATTGTAATTTTAAAATGTCATTGTAAAATATTATAATTTGAAAATTTTGTAGAATGCTATCGACGATATTTACTCTCAAAACACGAAATAAAACAGAAAGATTTGGAAAAATTAAATCAAAATAATTTAAGCAAGAATCACAAAAGAAATTTATTGAAAAAATTGGATGGTTGGACTACACATTTAAGTAATGCCATCAATCAAGTTTACAATCAAGAAAAGGCTAAGGACAAAGGTAAATATTCTAAAATGATAAAATTATCATTGAATATTTTACAATTTTATTTTTCACATTACAGCAACTATTTATTTTTATATTTTACAGACGCTGATTCCAGCCCATCCTCTGAAGACGATAAAGGTCTAATCGCGCAGTCGATTTGGATTCTGATAATTAATACAATTGACTTATAAAGTTAAAGTATTGGTGAACAAATGTTGAAAAATCTTTAAAATTTTATTTATACTTTTTAAGTATTTTAAGACATAAGTAGAATAATGTCGTTTATGACAGGAAAGTTCTTCCATAACATAAGATTGTGAAGGGGCCACGCCACCTCTATATATAGATATACTTTGATAAAAGTATTATATCAAGTGGCGCGGTAGCGCCACGAAGGCGAGTTTGAGAAGCAGACGGAGCCGCGGCGCCCGTGACATATTTACTTCTATATTGGTGTTCGGATTTTTCATTATACAAAAAAAAATACTTATCATCATTATTGGTTGGATTTTTTGGCTTATTAGCATGTCTTCTGAGCTAAACTATGATTTCCAACAAAAACATTAGTGAAAAAGCTGCCTATTTTTATAATATGGGAGTAGATAATCCAAAAATGCTGAAATCACCTATTTATTCTTCAGCCCGAAATGTGGTAGGACCGTGAAGTTAGCCGCGCACGGCCAAGAGTAAGGGGATTGCTTTCTCATAAATATCGAAATCCCGCTCATTTCCGCTATTCAGGTTGAGGTTACTATATGCTTTCCCGCCATATACTTACTGCCGATTTTATTTATAATCGTCATACAAGAGAATCGTTGTGTTTTTTTAATCTGGTCTGGCTAAAAGAAATTCATTTTTAAAGTCCAACAATTCAGTGCATTCACTTTATAAAAATGAATTGTAGTTCTTCTTATACAACCGATGAGGAGATGGAGTATTTGGAACATCGTGATGTAACCACGTAAGTATTTGTGAGGTTATATTGTTTGTTTTTATTTCACGTTTTATATTGTTTTTTACGTTTACATTATAGAATCATTGTGGGTATGTCGATGCAATTACTGCTCCTGCAAAAGCTCCTGGCAAGAACGATTTATTATTTAAATTTGTTGTATCAAATGGAAACAGACGCATTCCTATTCTTGTATGGGACGTAGATCTTATCAATAAATTATCTAAAGAAATTTGTTCTAGCAGGGTAAGTTATCTTACTTATTATTTACATCATACCATAGTTTTCAATATGTATATTTTTGTTTCTTTTTTATTTATAGGTAGTAAGTATTAATGGTGGCCACTGTCGAGCTGTTGCCCCATCGAAAATCAAGGACGAAAGTAATTTGGTCCCATTTGAAGTAATAATAAAGGAAAATACAGAAGTTTCTTTTTTGGGCTATCACAACTTACAAAATCAAACGACGAATCAACTTCAAAAGGCCACTTTTGATAACATACACACTTTAGAAGGACTAATAGGTGAGTAGTAATTTTTAATTGATATTTTTTATCTAATTTGTTATTTTTACCTATTTCCCAATTGTTTTATTTGTTATTTTTACCTATTTCCCAATTGTTTTAGAAATTTCTGGCTACATAAGAACGAAGTTTTCGTTATTGCACAATCGTAGTGGCCATATGACTTATGGATTAGGAGCAATCACCGATGGGATTAAAAAAATCACTGTTCAAGTGAAACAGTTTACGGAATGTGAGGTTGAAATTGGAGATTATGTCACTGTTACAGGAATATTAAAAGGCCAAGGTTTGTCTTTACATGTATATAATTTTTGACATTTAAATTTAATATGCGATATTAAAATCCATTTTTTGTAGACTTCTTTTTGATAATTTCTTTTCTTTTTTAGACTCCCTTGTAACAATTTTTTGCGATAGCATCAATAACATAAAGTTGGATGCTGAAAAACCAGCTTTAACAGCAGCAGAAGTTCAACGTGGTAGCCGACCAGTTAAACGCATACGCACAAGTGACAAAAAATGTTGAATTACATTTAAAATATTCCATATATTTTGAGTTCTACGGTTAAAAGCTATTATTTATTGATTATTTAAAAAAAAATTACTGTTACATATTTCATATGTTCTGAGTTTTACGGTTCAAAGCTTTTATTTATTACTTTGCTTTTATTTTATACTATTACAATTTTGAACTAGATTAAAGAAGAATAACAAATCATAAGACTAATTACGTACAAGTTTGGTACAAAATGTGATTCATAGTTTTATGACTGTGATATTAGAAACATATTTTGATAGTTATTCTTCAGACTAAAAATATGTGATACTCGTGTTTATCGAAACTAAAATAATTATATATTTAAAAAGTCAATACTCTTATTATAACAGTATTTTCATAATGTTTAATTAGTTTCAAAGATTAATATATAATTATGATATTTTCAGTTACACGCTAAAGTATAATGACTTCAAAGACTAATTGACTTAAGATTTTCAATTACATGTTCAAGTATTTAAATAATTTAAATGACTTTTAAGACTTGTTACAAGAAGAGAATTGTATCTTTTAAAGATAAAGATGACTCCGTAAACAAAAGTATATTTGTAGTTCCTAATATAGAATTTACTATATTAAAAAGTTAACATAATATTTCTATATAATTTTGTATTTGCATGAAGTTTGTTTATTTGTTTGTACAAACAATGTATCAAGTCTACGTATATTTTTTATAATATAAAGTAAATAAAAAGACTATTATGAGATTACGATGATATAAAACTGTTCTTTTTGGCAACATATATTTCAAACAAAAAATAAGTTAATTAATTAAATAAAATAAGTAGTACAATGTTTTTGAACAAATATTTTTTTATTGTGTATATATAGTATAATTAATAATTTTATAATAAGGGTACAGATAAAACTGGAGGTCTTAGAGTTTTAAGAATTTTTACAATTTTAACTTTTCCAGACATATGAGCCATAATGTGCTTTTCCAAATATTTTTTGTTAACGTATGTTCTCTTACAATAATTACATGTGTAAACATTTTTAGGATGTTGTGAGTTTACATGTTTTTCCAAAACATCTTTTCTAACAAAAGTTTTATTACAGATATGACATGTAAAGTTACATAGATCAGTATGTGTCAATCTATGAGTTTGTAGATGTTGATTTTGGGAGAACTTCTTATTACACTCATTACAACTGTAATTTTTCAAACCTTTATGTATACTTTGATGTACTTTTAATTGCCCATTTGTTTTGAAACTTTTTTCGCATATTAAGCATTTAAAAGCTTTCACAGTATCATGGATCTTGATATGCACATTTAAATTTCCCATTTGAGTAAAACTTTTTTTACATATAGTGCATATATGTGGTTTATTTTTTGAGTGTATTCTTTCATGTATTATTAAATCTCTCTTTCTTTTAAAAGTTTTTTCACAAGAAACACATGTGTACAGAACATTTTCAGAATTTTTATCGTTTTCCATATTTAAACAATATTCTTCATGCAGGTTACTTGATTTTCAAAATAAAAATTTTATTTAAATCTGTTCCAGATTGATTCGTGTATCATACTGCCTACAAAGTTAATTATATTTTAGGGTTAGGGTTATACTTATTTCGTACAAATTATTATTCTATTTTATTAATATACGTGACTTACCTTTATTTTACAACGTCTAACATTTGTTAAAAAATGTTATAAATTTTTTAGAGCTACATAAATAGCCGTATAGTTGAAGAAATATATGAGAAAGCAATCCCGTGCGCCGTTGATGACAGAAACTTATGGGAAAGCAATCCCGCGCGCGGCTCACGACAGAAATTTATGAGAAAGCAATCCATGCGCGATTTGGATGCGCAGTTGCATTTTTTTGGACTCGCATATGTAACCGCGTATAAAGAAGTATACGTGACGTATCTGAGCGTGAGAACAACAAACAATCAACGTGTTTATGTTGATAACAAAAAAGCTTGTAGAGTATACATGGTTTGGAGTTAACAGCTTATTAAGGAAGAATAAAAGATTTTCAAGAGTACATAGCTTACATGGCTTGGAGCCAATAACTTTAATAAGGGAGAGAGAAAAGAGCACCTGGCAAATAACATGCAACTTCATTTTTACTTTCTACAACATTCCACCTGTTGATTTCCAATTATTCGGTGCAAGTCAACGTTCATTTTAGCAAAAACAGGTAAAAATTATTAAAAATATGTTTTTCTAACATTATTTAAATGGAAACTTTTAGATTACAAGGCATGTGCTAAGAGTGGTAACCTAACCTGCACATCTATACACACAAACATATACATAATCACACACAACGTTCACTGCCTTAACTACTCTAGTATGCACGTGAATTTTAAAAACATCAGTTACAATTTGTGTGTTGAATATTACCAAGGATGAAGTCCAGATGTAATTATCTTAATAGATATTCTCAACTCAGTGTTCGAGTCAGTCGCAGGTAGTATATATCATTATGGTGGCATATATGCAGAGCATTATAATTTTTGCTGTACATTTTAGTGTAGATACTTGTTTCATTATGCACAAACAGGTTAGCGTAATAATTTTTACTTAACAAACTCTGCTAGGTGTTCCACATCAAATCCTATGGCTTATAGTGGACAAAATGTACAAATAGGTGTTTATATGAAAATGTAACTGAAACACGTGAAATCAAAACAATTAGATATATTGTTTCAATATCTTTAAATAAATCACCTTGTACAATTTTAAACCTCTGAGTATGATAGTTTTGAGAGCGAAAACAAAATCAGAAAACAAGCAGTCGTATGTAACTATTGATAATTTTTGTTCGCACTCAATTAAAAACTATCATACTTGGAGGGCTAAATTTTTGTGTGGTGATTTTTTTCAAGATGTTCAAATTTTGAACAGCTACCAAAGACAGACAAGATAAAATTGTTACGCTATCTTGTTTCTATGTAATAAAACAAGCATCTACACAAAAAATTTTACATCTTTGCATTAATACACTGTATATATGCCACCATATGTGACTGACTCGAACACTGAGTTGAGACGTACATCTTTCAGGATAATTATGTTTCTTACAGGTTATTAAAAACAGCAAATTAAATACACTCACACTATATGACACCATACTTACTGTACACATAAAAACTCTACACAATTGCATTTTCCTACATGAAAAAACTCTACGCAGATATATTTTCTACACGAATATTTCCTACACTTATTTTTTATTATTTTACTACACTGCAAAACTCTACACAAACGTATAACCTATTGTTGTAACAATGATATAACAATAGGTTATGATATTGTGTAGAGTTTTGCAGTGTAGTAAAATAATAAAAAATAAGTGTAGGAAATATTTGTGTAGAAAATATCTGCGTAGAGTTTTTCCGTGTAGGAAAATGCAATTGTGTAGAGTTTTTATGTGTACAATAAGTATGGTGTCCACTATATCAGTTTTCAACTTATTCTAACCTCTTTCCCATCATGCTTCCACAGTTAACCTTTTAAGTAGTTATTTAAATATTATTACTTAAGAAACGATTCTAATTTTTTTTTGTAATTACTCTTTTTACCTTTACATATCTTTGCCATGTTTTGAACCAGAATCGTTTAGTTTTTATTAGTTCGCTTACTTTCTACCAGAGACGATTTTTTTTATTTATCTACATAATTTTTTTCTTTTATTTTACAGCTAAAATTTGGATTGAAGAATAACGGTACTCTCTATGTCCTACAAAATACAAAATTGTAAGGTATATATACATATTTATATACATGTTTGCAATTACTTTTATTGACTTTTTTCATATTCTAATGTTATACCATATTTCTTTTTCAGGTTTTCTGTCTTTGAATAAAGCTAATGACTATAATATTAATGAAGTGTGATATTTAACATCCTAAGTAATTATAACTGATTATTGCAGTTTAGTGAAATTTGTTATTATGACTGATCATAGTATTACTGAACTTTGATAAAATTACTGTAATAATTGTCACAATGTAACAATAAAATAAATAATTTCAATTTTTCTCTCTCTTTTTTTTTACTGTATATATAGACTGCCTTCCGTCTATTTTTATTTACAAAACAATATCCTTACAGTTATAATTATTCTTTTAAAAATAATATCTATCCATATTTCCAACATTTATTTTTACTAAAATCCTGCCTTATCTAGCCAAAGCCATAGCCAAAGCCATTAGCCAAAGCCATTAGCCAAAGCCATTGCCAAAGCCATTAGCCAAAGCCATTAGCCATATGCATCAGCAAAAGCCATTAGCCAAAACCATCAGCTAAATTAAGCCATTATAGCCAAAACCATCAGCCAAAGCCAACAGCCATATAAATACCCCATGGTCATATCAGTTGAATATTGCTATATTCAGCGAAAGCTGTCAGTCATAAATATAGTTACAAATAGTACAGCCACACTATCGTGCAAACAATTGTAGATTAGAACCGATTAAAACGATTATAAACTATTAAAACGGAGCACTGTTGAGGATTACAATCGTTTATTAATCCAATCAATAAGAAATTGTGATTCGTTTTAATCGTTTATAATCATTTTAATCTGTTTAAATCTGCAACTGTTATCAGGGTAGCCAAGTCTCTACGTATCTAACCGAAGCCACCAATCGGAGACATCAACCATAGATAACCACAGCCACAAGCCTGTATTACCTGCAAACAGCCGAAGTCATAACCATTAACTGTATAACTATAAAACAGCTTTTATTAGCCATAATCAGATAGCTAATGTATTTAAATTAAAATAAATTTTACATTATTTCAAACAACCAAAGATTAATTAAACCAAATTTATATTAA
Source organism: Nasonia vitripennis (assembly GCF_009193385.2). Lineage (NCBI taxonomy): Eukaryota > Metazoa > Arthropoda > Insecta > Hymenoptera > Pteromalidae > Nasonia > Nasonia vitripennis. Next base: position 10,951 of record NW_022279659.1, read on the forward strand.
ATATATTTTTTATATGATACTTGTACGTCTGCTCTAAGCGACAAGGCATTAATTAGTCCGCTAAGTGTTTATGTAGACTATTTTGTTAGAATATTATAAAATGGATAATAATATTACACAAAATTTCTCAGAATGTGCACGAAAACGTGTTACATCAGGTGATTTGCTGGAAGATTCTGACATTGATTTTTTTCTATTATTACTAACAAAATGTTCAAAATATAAGCCCTTTTCAACTTTACTTTTATACCTAGGTCTTATTTCAGAAATTCCGAGAAATCAAAAGCATATACAAATTATATATTTATCCTCAGTATGCAATAATCCAAACGATACTGGACATTGGGTAACTTCTTATTATGACACTGATTATATTTATGTTTTTGATTCTATAAATAATAAAGTAATGCACAAAGATTTAGAAAAATCATTAAAATTGCTACATCCTTATTATTTTCTGGAAGGTAAGAGAGTTATTTTCCCAAAGGTTCAACAACAAACGAATCAAAAAGATTGTGGAATTTTCGCCATAGCTTTCGCAATAACTTTATTATGCAAAATGAAACCAGATCTTCTTACGTATAATACTCATATCATGCGTCCACATTTACTGAAATTACTTGTTAGTAAGTACATCGCACATTTCCCTTGTATTATTACACCTATCCCTATAAATGTTCAGCCTAGAAAATTATATGATACAAATATTATCATTAATAATGCTTGTCTCAATGATGAACACATAGATTATTTTCATACAATGTTACAACAACTTTCTGCGTACCAACCCTACTCAACGTTGTATTTACAGAATATTTCAAAAATTTCGCATATAAATGAAAATAATAAACACATACAAATATTATTTCAACGTGGCTCCACAATAGGTCATTTTGTATGTACATATTACGATACTAGTACTTTATTTGTGTATGATTCAATGAATAATAAAGAACTTCATAGTGATATTAGTATAGTTTTAAAGACGTTACATCCTTATTGTTTTAATGAACAAAAGAAACCGATTATATTTCAAACAGTTCAGTCCCAAAAAAATGCTACAGATTGTGGTGTTTATTCTATAGCCTATGCTGTGACCCTTTTATTTGGTTATAGACCCGAGACAATGGTATATAATAACAGTGAAATGCGTAAACATTTGTTAAAAATATTTGAAACTAGAACAATTGAACATTTTCCATGTCTTAGTACTTTTTCCAACTATTGTTCACAATTTAACTTTAGTTCCATAACTGAAACAAGAGCTACAATTTCCGGTTTAGGTAACAATGTTATGCATAATAGAAAACGTACAAACGATCAAATAACGGACGAAACTTCATTACAAAACCATAGGGAAACAAATCTACATAGTCTCGCAATCAAGAAAAAAAAAACATACTATCAAAAAAATAAAGATAAAATTTTACAAGCTCGAAGAGACAAACGTCGAATGAAAAAATGTAAAACTGGAACTGCACATAGCAATCAAAGTGTAATTGATGAAACTCAGAAATGTTTAGTTGATCAGTTATCGCCTCCAAAAAATATTAATATTGTCAAAAAATATAAATCGTGTAAAGTCACTGAAAATGAAAAATCTATTTCTTCTCTTAGTAATAATGAATCGAGTTCACAACTCCATATAAACGCGCACGATTACAATACAAAAAGCATTGATGATAATAACAAATCTGATTGTAATCCAAACTCTCAAAGTTACAATAAATCATGTAGTGAAAAGACAAACAATTATTTAGATTCTAATAGTAAGACAAGTTTAAAAAATAAAAAATATTATGAATCGCACAAGAAAAAGATACTAAGTAAAAGAAAAATACATTATTCAAATAACAAAACTGACATTTTGAATAAGCGCAGGAACAAATACAAGGATAATCGTGAAAAACTAGTAGAAAGACAAAATAAATACTACGATAAAATTAAAAACAAAATTGCAATGGCGAACAAAATTAAAAAGAAATACAATGTGATTAATGTTGTTAAGGATAGTACAATAAAATTAATAAAAAACAGTGAAAATTTTATTACCAATATTATGATTAAATTGGATTGTTCATTTTCTTCTTCACAACGCAGATTAGAGGCTGAAAATTTAGTATCTACTTCCATTTATCTTCGAGATGAATATATCAACAAAGTAAGAAAAGTGTTGAAAAATCTACAAAATAAAATTGAATTGTCATTGACTCGATTAGGTAATATATCTATTACGGATAATATAGACTGTGCATTAACTGCTTTATGCGGTATTCCTAAACATACTTCCTCCTCAGAACCATATTTTTCTGATGCAGCGTATGATTTTCGGCTTGGATTATTTAACGATTTTAATATTAATAATAAAGTTATTTTAAATGAAAAAGGACAAACCACCAATATTTTACCACTTATTATTGAAGAAAAAAATAAAAAAGGTAAAGTTTGGGAATGCAATGGTTACTGTAAAACTATCGATATTGATATATTAACAGAGCTACAAGCATTTTTTTTAGATATTCTTAAAGTGACTTTCAGAAATGCTTACAAGTTTTTTTTATCTATAGATATATGTTCAGCTCAATCACGCAATATTGATAAGCTTGGTCATCCAAACATTTGTTATAACCAACCCCTATTATGTACTTCAAAATTTTTAAAGTTGCAAGTTTTATCATCTCATTATCCTCATTTGCGAACGATTCAAAGATCTCTTTATGAATTGAAACATTTGTATACTTTTATTTTGGACATAGAAAATGCTTTAAATGATGCAGATGTAGTGTTATTAAGAGATATTATACAAAAATCCAAGAAACTTGGTGTACCTATGAAAAGCAATAAAAACCTGAATCAAGTAAATTTAAATGAATCAGAATTAAAAGAGCAGTTTTGTATTGGCATCAAGGAATATACAAAAATAGTAACGGATCCACCTACGATTCCTTGTATTTCATGCGAAAGACTATTTTGTGCTAGAGACATTCAACATTATGATCAGAATAATGCAACTAATGTTGCTTTTGAATTACTCGGCATAGAACGTGAAAATCTTTTTCAAAAACTTAAGAAATTGCATAACATTACCGATAATTCTATATGCAGACCTTGTTTAACAAATTTAAGAAAAAATATCATGCCATCCAACTGTATTTTAAATAACCTTTTTGTGGGAGAAGTTCCAGAAGAAATTAGAAGTCTCAATATGATAGAGAAAATTTTAATACAAAGGGCAAAAGCTTTTCAAACAATTACGAAACTAAATACCGTTATGAATAAAAATATTCCTCATTATGTAAAAATTGATAAAGTAATTGGTAGAACATTTCATTTACCTTTACCACTAGAAGAGACTTTAAAAAAGATATGTCCTGATACTGATCCCATTAATGCAGATCACGAATTATATATCTTGATTCGAACACACCCAACAAAAGCTAATAAAATTTGGGAAGATTACATTGATATAAACAAAGTATGGAAGGCGTTACAGTGGCTAAAGAAAAATAATTCTATTTATGAAAAAATTGAACTTCCATCTAATCCCCAAATGTTATTGGATACACTACACGAGCAATTAGAATATGAAGAAAATCATGAAAACGCAGAAGAAGAATGTACACCTAAAACAAATACAGTACCAAACGAACCCCCAGTACGTCCGTTATTAACCCAAAAATCTGAGACGGACCCTTTTTATGACCATTACACCATTTATCCTTTGCATGACAAAAAAAAGAATGAATCAGATACTGCACTTTACCAGATGTTGCAAGTTTCCGCTGCTGCTTTAGATAACAGAGGAAAAGATTTAGATCTCAAATGCTTTCCTGATTTATATCCTTACGGAAAATATGGGCAACATGCTGAAAGAAAGCCTAATTTAAGAGATTTCGATTATATTAAGAGTAGATTAGCATCGAAACATTCACAATTTAGATTGAATATTCAATATCTGTTTTTTTCACTTTACAATAATACACTGAGACAAATAAATGCTGGAATATTTCAAATGCTTAATATCATCAATCCAAGGTATAAGTACACGGTCAAAGAATTTCTGCAAATGTTAAATGAAAATAAACTAGATGGTAATTTAGATACCATTTTCTCTCGTTTGCCAGGTACTGAATCGTATTGGAAAAAAGTTCGTAATGAATTGAGGTGTATGGCACGCGAGTACGGACCTGCTACTTTCTTTATCACTTTCAGCCCAGGAGAGTGGATGTGGTCTGCACTAGCGGAATATATAAAACAAGTAAATGGGTGGAATGATAGTCGTTCTATTTCGCAATTAATAGCTGCAGACCCGGTATCAACTGCTAGATATTTCCAAAATAAATTCAAAGCTGTGTTAGCTTATATACTATCTAAGTCAAATCCGATTGGAAAAGTTACACATTATTACTGGGTCCGTGAATACCAAGGTAGAGGATTACCCCATTATCATTGTTTGTTTTGGATCCAGGATGCTCCGATTTATGGTACAAGTTCGAATGAAGAAGTGCAAGAGTTTATCTTACAACATATAACATGTCACATTCTAGATAAACAGATTTCGCCAGAACTTCATCGTCGCGTCTTAGCCTATCAACAGCACAAACACAACGATTATTGTATGCGCAAGAAACAGACAAAAACTGGATTTTCAACTGCTTGTCGTTTCGGATTTCCTCGCCCCGTAACTGATAGAATAATTTTAAGAGACGTATCTGTTGCTATTTCGAATCGAAATAAATTAAAAAATAAATCTCGATTTTATGATTTACCTAGAACAACAGATGAACAGAATATTAATGATTATATGCCTGCTCTATTGCTCATTTGGGAAGGAAATAACGATGCTCAATATATTGGAGAATCTTCTTATTTGTTGACCAAATACGTAAGCAAATATGGTACAAAAGGTGAAAAGAGCAATTTAGATTTCGCAGATATACAATCAAATAAACCGTTGTTTAACCGTCTTTGGGCTTTTGCTGTACGTGCCTTACAACATAGAGAATGTGGAGCGATTGAAGCCGCTGATGTTTTGTTAGGACATCCTTTGCATAGTACTGATCCCGAAACAATTGTTAAATGGTTGAATGTTAATATTATAAGGGGTAGAAAACTAAAGCCATTTAATGAAATCAAAAATCTTCCAGAAGATTCAACAGATTTATTTTATGATTCTTTCATAGATAATCATTATCCCAACAGACCAAAGGAATTAGATTCATTATGTTTGTATGATTTTGCTAAGTGGTTTGAGATTTCAAAGAAAAACCCAATTTACAAAGCTGAGTATTATGAAATGTCAAACGGCTTGTATTGTAAAAAACGCAAGAAACCTTATTTAATAAATCACTATCAGTTTAATCCAAATAATCAGTTAGAAGCTTACTACCATGCGTTGTTATTATTATTTAAACCTTGGAGGGATTTAGATGAATTAAAAGGTTCTGACGGAACATATTGTGAATCTTTTAAAAAACAACAGCATGAGCTAGCACAAGCGATGAAGTACCATGATAAATGTACAATTATACAAGAAGCTATGGATAATATGAATAAATTAATTCAGAATCAATTAGAACAAAGTGTAGCAGATACGCCCAAAAATTCAGCTCATATACCTGATGGCTGTGTACCGATTGAAGTAGAAAATGCTATGAATGATTTTCAAGCTGTTGTAGAAAAAGCTATTATTAGTAAACAAGACCTACAAAACTCGATTGCGAAATTTAATACAGACCAGCTAAGAGTTTTCAACAAAATAACTTCAGTTATACAATCAAATAGTAAAATACTAAGAATGTTTGTAAGCGGTCCTGGAGGAACGGGTAAAAGTTTTGTCATTGAAAATTTAGTTTCATGGAATAAAATACACCGTTGTAAAGATACAGCCGTCACAGCTCCTACTGGAATTGCTGCATATAATATCCAAGGACTTACAATTCACAGATTATTGCAACTTCCAGTAGAACACGGCGGCACAGCAGAGTATAAAGAATTATCTGGACCAGCTTTAAAACAAATAAGACAGACATTGCAGAATGTTGACTTGATTATTATAGATGAAATATCGATGGTATCGAATATTACTTTCATGTATATTCATTTGCGTTTAACTGAGATATTCGATACATCTGATACTGAGGATGGATGGTTTGGGAAAATTAACGTTCTTGTTTTTGGTGATTTGCTGCAACTTCCTCCAGTTCGCGAAGATTTTGTATTTGTTGGAATGAAAAAAAAACAAATTGATAAGTATATCAAATCGATGATTACTTTTAATTTGTGGGAGCTATTCGAATATGATGAATTAACAATCAACATGAGACAAAAAAATGATCAAGCATACTCAGAAATTCTTTTGCGTATTAGATTAGGTTTTATGACTCATTCTGATATAAATGTACTGAAAACAAGAAAAATTGATTTTACAAGTAATGATTACTCGAAGAATATTCAAGAATTATGTAATTATTTAAAAAAATTACCAGTAGATACAGTGTGCTTATTACCTACCAAAAAAATGTGCAATGCCATTAATGAAGCAATGATGCTTACCATTGATTCAGAAGAAATTAATCTTGTTGCCAAAGATTCATACAAATGTGAAAAAAATCTACAAAAAAAAGTCTTGAAATTATTGAACGACGATGAAGACAATTTTTGTGGTATTGATCGCGTAATTACAATTAAAATCGGTTCTAAAGTTATGTTAAGAAGGAATATTGATGTTTCTATTGGGTTAGTAAACGGAACAATCGGCACTGTAGTTTCTCTTTCTAAAGATAGATCTACGGAGATTACAAGTATACGCATTGTATTACAGTCCGGAAAAGAACATGAAATACCTCGATTGGAATATAAATTTATTATCATGGATAAAATATCTATCACTCGAGAACAATTTCCAATTTGTAATAGTTATGGAATAACAATTCATAAAAGTCAAGGGTTAAGCTTGACAAATGCTGTCGTTGAAGCAGGAAACAATGTATTTAGTAATGGTCAAACGTACGTTGCAGCTTCTAGAGTAACTACTTTAGAAGGTTTGCATCTTATTAACTTTGATCCTTCGTGTTGCACTGCAGACATGACAGCTATTCTTGAGTATAATAGATTACGAAAAGAATATCGACCAGATCTAAATAGCTTTGATATTCCACAAGATCGCAAACAAATTCAAAGTTTAAAAGTGTATGATACGCGATGGTGTATAAAAAAAAATGAATTATTGACAGACGCTGAAAGTAATTTAAATCATATTTCCGATAGTACTTCGGATATTTCTGGTTTACCTAACAATGATGGAGTTTCTTGCTATGCCAATGCCTGTGCACAAAGCTTATTTCATTCAACAACTATTAGAAGAATATTATTACAACATAGCCATACAGACACTGTCAAATTAGTATTTCAACAATATATTAATAAAACTAATGTCGATATTCAAAAATTAAGAGAGTTCGCTGGTGAAGAATTTCAAACCGATACGCAGCAAGATGTGGCAGAATTTTTATTAAGTCTATGCAATAAGTCACTTATATTACAAAATATTCTGAATAACCAACTAATTGAAACAATCAGATGTCCTGGATGCGATGAAAGACAACATAGTAATACATCTAATAATTATATCGTTAATCTTTTCTTACCAGATTTTCGAGTTTGTACATTACAACAAATCATAGATTATAATATTGGCAATTGGCAAGATATTGAAAATTATTGTGATAACGGTTGTCAGTTAAAAAAGATTAAAAAAGCTGATTACGTAATCAGTAATACATTGGTGATTTTACAATTGATGTTATTTGATCGTACTGATGATAACGATATTGTAAAAATAACGAATTTAAAAATAAATGGAATACCATTAGCTAAGGTTGACATCAATGGTAAAAAGTATAGGGTTGCAAGTGGGATATTTCACCATGGTAATATTTCTCAGGGTCATTATACTAATATGTTACGACAACATAATCAGTGGTTTAACATCAGCGATAATGATGTTACTAAAAAACAATGGCCAAGAGGTGCTAAAAATGTTTACATTTTATTTTTAGAACAAATTTAATGTGTTTTAATACCTTTGTTCTAAAAGACATGAAATCTCAAAAAAAAAACTTTTGACCAAAGTACAAAAGTTAGGCGAGTTTGATGCATTGCGTATTATTATGGTTTTCATTTTTATAACAAACTTGAGATACTTTAATAAGGTCGCTTAAAAAGATATGAAATCTCTAAAAAAAAACTTTTAAGCAAAGTAAAAAGGTTAGGCGAGTTTGATATATTGCACATTATCATGCATGTTAATAAAATAACTTAACAAAATAAAATAATTTTGTATACTACTAAATTAGAGATCAAAAACCAACTGAGATCAATTAAAGAAGGCAATTTTTTTGTTTACAATAAAATGACATTTCCAAAAACAACTGAGATCAATAAAAAAAAGTCAAGTTTGTATTAATTATTTTATTTTATTCACAATACAACAAACAAAAAATCTTTGTGTTTTATTGAAGGCTAAGACAAATGATTGCTGATTTTAACTTAAGTAATATATTGATCAATTACAAACAACTCAAGATACTACGTAACTTGCCATGCCCGTTTCACTTTATTCATAGGTGAACAACGAAATTTTTTTTTAAACGCTACAACGTTATACCAAGTTTGTTCATGTTTTTAACTTTTTACAAATCTTTTAAAGTATGCAGAATTTCATGAATACTATTTTAAAAGTAATTGTCAGTGCATATTTTCTACTTTTAAATGAATACAATTTCCATGACTAAAATTTCTATATATTTTTTTTTTACAAAAGGAAAAAATGATTTATTGAATTCTTTTTTGTTCAATTACATTTAGTAATCTACATTACAAATTTATTATTATATATATAATAATAAAAATAACAATGAAGTTTGTGTACACAAGTTAAATATGCAGAAAGCTACACATTGCAATTAGACAACACCATGAATAAAGTGAAACGGGCATGGCAAGTTACGTAGTATCTTGAGTTGTTTGTAATTGATCAATATATTACTTAAGTTAAAATCAGCAATCATTTGTCTTAGCCTTCAATAAAACACAAAGATTTTTTGTTTGTTGTATTGTGAATAAAATAAAATAATTAATACAAACTTGACTTTTTTTTATTGATCTCAGTTGTTTTTGGAAATGTCATTTTATTGTAAACAAAAAAATTGCCTTCTTTAATTGATCTCAGTTGGTTTTTGATCTCTAATTTAGTAGTATACAAAATTATTTTATTTTGTTAAGTTATTTTATTAACATGCATGATAATGTGCAATATATCAAACTCGCCTAACCTTTTTACTTTGCTTAAAAGTTTTTTTTTAGAGATCTTATTTACTTAAGTTTATTAAGTTTTGAGTTAATCTGTACCTGATTAAACAACTTCAATCGTTGTTATCGTTGTTATCTAATAACAAACTAATTATGACATGATCATACAAAATAATAATTGTATTCAGTTTAGATTGTATTGCAATTATAATAAACGTTCATTTTTTGTTCAAATATATATACAAGTCTGTAATTTTCACTAGCAAATAATATACCTATTACAAAATAGGTATATTTTTTGAGTAAAAAACGTACCAAAAAATATAACATTTTTTTTACCTATAATTTTGGGTATATTATATAGCTATAATATATAAGTAAAAAAAATACTTATATATTTTCAAGAGGGAAGAAAGCAAAATGTACATAAAATGTAATTCATTGCATTTCATTATTATTAAAATTTAAATAAAATTTTAATTCATAGACTTACTGATTTTATTTTTGAAAACAGTCAGTGAAAAATATATTGCACATTCTGCATTAATATCAATTAATAATGATCAGCAATAAAAAGTATTCGCGCAAATAACGTACTATTAAAATTATAATTATATACTTAATATTTAACGTATAGCGGAACATTATTAATATTAACTCATGTAAATTTGCAGCAATGCATTATTCTAGCTATTAGAACATTTATTTTTTTTACTGAATAAAAATTTAAATAAAGAATAAATACTCCAAGCATGTGACGAATTGTGAACGAATAGTTTCCACAGAAACCTAAGAATCTGTTTTCTATAGAGTTGACTACGTGTTTCCGGCACTTAAGATTAGGGCTTCGATTGTACGCCCGTCTCAAACCTTCAAAGTGACAGATCTTAAAACTCTAGGCAACGAAGTGTTATCTGCATTTTTACGACCTGCAGCTGGCCCTCGGCATCCTTAACTTTTTGGGAAATGTATACTAGAGCCTTGGTTTGATATTTTTAGACTGTAAAGTGTTTGAAATATTCGTCGAAGAGTATCTTTTATGACTTTCGGCTGTTTGACTATTAATAAGTTGCGTAAAAATGTTTTATGAAAAGTTTTTTAGTGCATCGTAAGAAAAATTATTAAGAATATAAAATATTTAGAAATGTTGCTTGTGTGTCATGATTTTATAAATAATAATCAAAGTTTCTTTTTAGAGTCGCAAAAATAGTGGCAAGGTTACACAGCGTATGCGAAGGTGAAATCTGTGTACGCAAAATTTTCAAAGAAAAAGCTTCTTGCGGCAAGATAAACTTTTTCTTAGCGTACACAATAATTTTAGCATGCAACACTATTTTAGCTCACGCTAACTTTAACTTAGGCATACGTGAAACAATAATTTAGCAACTTCAGACAAAAATAATCAAAAAGAGACTTAGCGTACGTTAAAATTGAATGCATATACCGCATATCTCATATCGAATGGTATACGTTGTTTTATCATAAGAGTAGACACGATAGGTGTTCTATGATATTTTAGCTAATGATACATAAATGTTACATTTTAGTTTTTAAGTAGACCACCTGGCAATCTATATTTTTATAGAATTGCAAGGAATGACGATCACAGACAGGTTAGTAAGGCTAGGCTAAATTATTACTATTCACGCCTGTCAACCTTTACTGATGTTGCTGAGATTTGTAGAGAGCTCTCGAATCTTAGTATCACTACTTCTAAGTCACCCTCAGCCTCTCGCTTCTCTTCAGATGATCTTAACAAGCACTTTAGTTCTATCTCTAACGATCTGCTCACTCCTGAAGTGAAGGACTACACTTGCGTACCCTGGAGTGTCTGGACTTTCCTAAACATTTCCGTTTTCGAGCTATAACAGAATCAGATGTATTGGCTACAGTAGCGCATTTCGACATCCAGGCCAGAAGAAGCGATGGTATCCCGCAAGTTGCAATTTATAAGGTACTGCCATTACTTGCTCTTCTACATAAATATTGGGAGTGCCCGAGTAAAATTCGAATCTTCTGTGCGTAATCTGGGATTAGTGCTTGATTCTAAACTCATATTAAAAGAGCATGTCGCAAATGTGTAAGCGTGCTCACCTACTAACGTACAGGCTCTACTTTTATAGAAAGAGTACTGATTTCAGGCTGAGCAAGCATCTTGTGTAAGCGCTCCTTTTTTCAGTAATTGACTACTGCTCACTTGCGTACTGTAACCTGACCCAAGAACTATACAGAAAACTACAGATATTTGTGAATACAGGGATCCGTTACATCTCTGGTGGTAGAAGAAATAAGCACATCTGCCCGTACAGGCGGGAGTTGCAATTGCTGACCACTGCCGGACGCCGGAAGTACTTTAATGCTTGCTTTCTACGTAAAATATTTAACCCATCCTATGCACTGACCTACTTTGACTTCCGCGTAGCACCCTAGCCTGTAAGAGGGGAGGTGACACCCCTGGATATCCCGAATCTCACTACAGAAACACCGAGGAACTTGTTTCATATCAGCCCTCATATCTCTGGTATAATCTATTTTATTGTACAACATAATGTACTAGAATAATAAAACTCTCTCTCTCTCTCTCTCTCTCTCTCTTTCTCAGTCATCAGTAATTGCGATAATAAACAATAGTGTATGGCCCTTATCCGTCATAACTATCGAATACATAGTAGTAGATCATATCTACGTAGAAAAGTGTTTTACTACTAAAAACTGTAATAATTCGTTAATATATAATAGATAATTTTATATATATATATATATATATATATATTGCAACTTACGCCGTATTTAGAAAGAATCCGCCAAACAGTAAAAATGGTATTATCACTGGTGGCCCAATCGAAAGTGCCATTGACAAATGCGTACTTGTACATGAAATTAAATAACCTGCGTAAATAGAACTAGTTAATTAAATTCACAGTAATTTGTTAAACTGAACTATCATTACTTGTTTTTCATTCATTTTCAGTTTTTGTACTTCTCTGTTTAATGAATAAAACTAGCAAAAAAACATATATATCAGTTGTCTTTCATAGATTTATTTATAAAACTAATAAATCCAAAAAGCTATCACCTAATTTTATATTTCAAAATAATTATTCATACAAGTGATATCTTTGTTTGCCTTTTTTTCTTTACAAATGAGCCATGTTACGTTATAATCGAATATAATATAAAATTCTTAAAGAAAATATTCAAAATGTTTTTTTTTTAATTTACAATATTAACGCTATTAAATTTTACGAAAAACGTTAGTTGTATTTTTTCAAGTATGAAGGGGCGTGGTAACGCCCCCTATGGCAAGTATAAGTACTAGAGTACTATACGGGCTGTCGGGTGCACCGCAACCTTATATTCTTTAAAATGAGGTTTTTTAACCTCTACAAAATATTCATACATTCATATTTTATTCAAATACGTTGTTTTATCAGACGAATCAATATTACTTTAAAAGATATTAAAAGAACTTAATTAAAAAAAGTTTCGTAAAAAATAATAGATCCGTTATCATTCTATAGCTGACCAAAATTTTGTGTTGTGGTTCTCTTTTCAACTTTTTTTCTTCTCCCAACTTCCGTTCTTATCCTTGAAACTTCCGTGGCGCAAAAATCAAATCGAATTAGAAATAAAATGTATTGTAACAGGGTGTAAATTCGATCAACGAATAACTCGTTAAACGTCTGGATCGCGTTCCCTCAATACGGCGGAGGACTCCTCTCCGCCCGCGAAACACCTCCGTTGCATGCAGCTGTTTCAGCTGCTTCTGTTTTACTGGATCTACGCGCCACCTCGCGCGTGCTCGGCTCAACTGCGTTAAATAAGTACTAATAAATAACGCCCGCGGAGGTGGCGGTATTCGTAGGAAGGAACAGGTATCGGAAATAAGCGAGCGAGGTTTAGAAATGACGACAAATCACGTAAAATAAAAAGACTAAGGTTATATTTGCCAGTCGCGAAATAAACGTAAAGTTACAATAATGAAATAATAATACGCGAGTCGCCAACAACTTTGCGACTCGCCGCGACGCCAGAATAATCGCGTTCGCACGCGTGTTTCGTCGTGAAGGTCGCGCGCGCCGGATCACCCTCGCATGGGTGATATACATTCACACATGCACTCTCTCCCATGCACTGCGCTTTCAATATTTTTCTATAGGTTCAATGGATTTTTCAATTTTGACTATTGAATATTTATTGATTTTAATCAATTTTAATTGTTATTGCTTTCAATGTGCCATTTTATCATTGATATTAATTACGTTGAATTAGCAACTATAGTGCAAAAGATTATAATGTCTTTTAAATCCCATTTTTATGATTAAATTTAATCGTTTTTAATTGATTTTAATAAATTTATTGCTTAATTATTTCTAATACGACGAAGTGTATTGACAATGAATCCATTTTAATAAACTTGAATACATCATTCTGTGAATAGTTTTGAATATACCAAATGAAAATAAAACAGTAATCAATTCAAATCGCTCTCAATTAGCAACAGAATCAATCGCCTTTAATAGAATAATTTCACGGTCACGATCAATTAACTTTAATCGATTTTAATAAATTCATTGCTTAATTATTACTATACGGCGAAGTGTATTGACAATGAGTCGATTTTAATAAACTAGAATACATCATTCTGTGAATAGTTTTGAATATACCAAATGAAAATAAAACAGTAATCAATTCAAATCGCTTTCAATTAGCAGAATCAATCGCTTTTAATGGAATAATTTGACGGTCACAATCAATAAACTTTAATCGATTTTAATAAAGTCATTGCTTAATTATTAATATATACGGCGAAGTGTATTGACAATGAATCAATTTCAATGGACTTGAATAAAGTTTTACATGAATAGTTTTGAATATATAAATATAAATATATAACACTATTGCATTTAATTTTCTTTCAATTAGCATACAAAATCAATCACTTTTAATAGTATAGTGTCAGAGTCACGAACTTTTATTTATTTTATACATTTTACGAGTGAATTAATTTCAATGTTATAAATCAATCGATTTCAATGTGCTTGAATAAGGCTCTTTTAAAAAAACTCAATAGAAGTTGATAGAATTTACTCAGACTCTTTATAAAGATCTAGAAATTACAAAATATTGAGTCTTTTACTATTTATTGTAATTTTTTATATATATGCAGCTAATTTATCGATTTACCTACATTAAAAGTTGATAAGAAATTTTATCGATTCCTATCAACTTCTATTGACTTTTTTTAGAATGAATAGTTTGGAATATACTAAATAGAAGTAAGACAGATGTGTGTCAGATTATTATTCACTTTCTTTATTAATATGAATGATTTTCAATTGCCTCAAATGATTTTTCAATAAAATTGTACTTAACAAACATTCTTATTGTATTTCTATTGTATTTGATAATGTACATAAATAGCGCCCATTTTTTACATCTACTATGATAACTTTACACTTAACATCATTAATTGCCTTAATAACAGTATTTGTGGTTTCTTCAGATTTTATTTTTCTTATATGCGTAACTCCTTCAAAAGAATAATCCTCGAAAATATTGAATAATGATACGCTGAAATGACAAGTGTTTTGTATATCTAAAATTTGTACTATACGACAATATTCGCCGGTTACTAATTGTATTACAGTATCATCAGTCTTTTGTGCTCGCTTGTATTTACTACTATGATATACCGATGATTTATATATACATTTATTGTATTCTAAACAAGATTCTGTTTCATTAATTTTCGTCGATTTACTTCTTCCAACATATAAAACATTTTCTACGCCTTCCTTATAAAATATATTTAATCTTTTTGGCATAAACATACTTTTACATAAACTACCAATTTGTTCTGACGATGAAAACGTTTCTACGTTTCCTGATTTAAAAACAAGAGATTGCATATGTTTTTTAGCCATTTGAAGATCCATACCTTTTGAACCGTTTATGAATCTTTTTAATATATAGATATTACCTTCAAAAGGAAAAGCCGAATTCATGCACAAAGGCCCCGTTTTTCTAATGGATTCAACAACGTGTAGTAAACTATGTACGTTAAATGTCATCCCTTTTTCTCCATAATACATTTCATACTCGCATACAAATTTTAATAGATTTTTTTCACATTCGTCGAGTTCATTGTGAGAAATGCTTGTTTTTATAAGCGTATGCACGCTCTTAACAAGTAGGCTATAATGTCTTAAAGCTTCATCATTCAATATACCACTTAAGCAAGGCAAACTGAAGTACAGCAACCAAGATTTTAATTCGGAGGCTTTAGGCTTTGCAGTTCCTCCGAATATTCCAGATCGTGGAAGTCTATGTATTTCATTAGTAGGTGTTATATTTAAATACCGTTTTTCTATCATTTCAATCTCTTTATTTGTAATTTAAACAAGCATTCCTGACTTTTCCATTCTTTCCAAATTTGGAATGTGACTCCAAGTAACATACCGTGCATATATTCGTATGGAAAGGACCATACTAAATCGAAGTGTTGCAGTTTTTGTAAGGCAGAAATACCTTTGACACCGTTTTGAATGGTTTTAGTCTCTAATGCTAATTTTACATCTTTCTCGTGACTCTCATGAGTCCTATGAGTACTTTCTTGATGAAAAGTATAGCGTATGCCACAAACTTCTTTTATAAATTCTGCCGACTGGTAGCACCAACTGCAACCACAATACCCATTAAACTGCAGGCGGTTTTGTATGATGGGAAGGCACACAGAATCAACAACGCAACTTAAAATGTTAAATTTTAATACAATTCTAGTATTGTTTTTATTGACAATAGTTAGCTTTCTAGTATTTAAATTATTAAGTTGCTTATCTATAAAAGTCTGAATATACAAATTCATCAAGTTCGATTTTGGCTCTTGTTTAACTATTAATAAACCAGCTAAAAACACATACCGAAATCTCAATTTTGGAGAGAGATCGTTTATGATGACTTGTAGGGGCCAAAATGCCCTTTTACCACTCTTCGTCAGAGGTGCTCCGTCTGTACTAATATTTAGTGTCAACATATATTCCAACTCATTACCATGGTTAACCGTAGAACATTTCATACTTCTGTAAATTGATCCATCATGAACATCCGTGATACTGTCACAGGGAGTATTAAAAGAAGTATTTCTGGCATTGATATTTTTTAGCAGATTGTCAACATTTTCTTTATTTGAAAAAAACTGACTAAATTGACTATATAAATCAATTGACATGAAATAATTCGGAGAAGACTGTGTGACAATATTGTTTGCTTTGCACTTTTGGCAAATTAATTTTTTATTGGATTGTCTTTCTGCAGCGTTTACGTAATACATAATAACTTCTGAGCACTTACTACAGTAATAATGTTTCGTTATTTTATCATTCTGTGAGGACAAACATTCAGACATTAGATATATCGACAAATTTAAACTATCAAATGTTGGGCCTGCACACAATTGGAACATTTTCATAAGCATTAAACGTGCTTCATCTGGAAGATGATATCTCAAAGCGAATGCACTATTCAATACAATAACATCACGCACAGTTAATTTGGATGCTTCGAACATCAATTTGCTGAAGATATAATCATTTTTGACATTCCTATCATCAGGGCTGTCAAAATCACTTTCAATTTCACTGTCATCGGAGCTGTTACTTTCATCATAATCAACATCTGTGCTACTATCATTATCACTGTTATTACTCAAATCGATTTCATCAATTTTATTTTGGTTATCGCTGTTACAAATGCTCTCATATGCAGTAGCGCTTACATCTCTATCATCATCTGATTGTAGAGTTTCATCTAAAATTGTAAATATAGAGTATAAGAATATTAATTTTTGCTGAAAATTAACAATTACATGTCGAAAGTTATTGAAAACGATTAAAACCGCCCTGTTGAAAATAGTATTTTTTTTGTATAAGGACTCGATAAAAATCGATTAGAATGAACAGGAGTAACTAGATTTTTATACAAAAAACAACAATTGAGATCGATGGTTAATACCAAACATTGGTTTCTATTAACTTTACTAGTACTTGTTTGTATACAATTTTATCGATTCCTATCGATTCCTATCTATTTCTATCGATTCTTATCGGTTACTATTAATTTTAATCGAGTTCTTATGCAAAAATGGGCCTCAGATCTAGCTTAGATATCAATTAATAATTTAATCGATCTTTATTGACTATTTTTAACAGGATATGGGTTTTAGTCAATATAACTCTGTTAGAAATAGTCTGAATCTCATTTTTTGTATAACAACTCGATTAAAATTGATTAGAATCAACAGGAGTCAATAGTTTTAATAAAGAAAACAATAATTTGACGTCTGAGTGGAATAAGGGCGCATCTCACAATCTGATCCAAGAAGTGCGTATCTCGGGATCTGCTTCGAGAATAGGGCGTATTTTGGGAGCGGTTTTTTCCCTTAAATTTTAAAGTAGTAGTAGTAGTAGTAGTAGTAGTAGTAGTAGTGGCAGCCCTGCAATAGTTTATTGTGTACGAAGGGCGTAAAGTGGTCTTTTTTTCACCGAGTGTGGAGTTTGCAGTGCATGTGTTACAATGAGTATTTTATATTCCACACCCGACCAAAATGGCCACTTTTTGCGCCTAAAAATCGGGGCAAAAATAGCATATTTTTCCCGTAAACCCGTTAGCGGTTTAAAAGTAAAATTAGCGGGGCAAACAATTTTTTTTTGTGATGAATAAAAAAAAACGGGTTGGCTCCGCGTTCAGAGACAAATAAAAGCTATTTCAAACGAGAGTGGAATAAATTACTATATGCAACACGAGGCAAAAGTAGATTTTTTCCTCGAGTGCTTTATAGACTGCCCTCGCTTTGCTGAGGCAATACTCACACCCTCGTAAAAAATCTCCTCGCTCGGGCAGTAAGCCCACCAGCGGGAAAAATCTGCTACTTTCGACCCCTTTTGCGTAATGTACTAGAAAATGCATTTTCTGCCTTTAACCGCGTATATTTGGCTCGTCTATTTGACAGAAAACGCATTTTGAGTACTTGCAGGGCTGTCACTACCAAACTTAGAGAAAAAAAAACGCTCTTAAGATACGCTCTTCTCGGAGCGGATTCCGAGATACGGCCTTATTCTACTCAAGCGTCGAATTGAAGTAGATGGTTAATACCAAACCTTGGTTTCTATAAACTCTACTAGTCCTTTTTTGCATAAAATTTTATCAATTCCTATCGATTTCTATCGATTCCTATTGATTCCTATCGATTTCTATCGATTCCTATTCATTCCTATCGATTTCTATCGATTCCTATTGATTCCTATCGATTTCTATCAATTCCTATTGATTCCTATCGATTTGTATCGATTCCTATTGATTCCTATCGATTTTAATCGAGTTGTAATACAAAACGTAAAATTAAGATTTAGCTTCAAATTCGATTGAAGATGGCATCGACTTCTATTATTTCCTTTTAGCAGGGCAAAGACCTTTAATTTACATTTTCTTTATTAAAAGTATTATTACCGTGTAAGTATTCGTTAAATGACGACGTCTCCAGTAAAGTCGGTGCTGCATCTAAATCATCTGTAGCACTTGTAACACCATCAGATTCAGGTTCTATTATATTAGCCTGTAGTGTCTCATCATCTATAAAAAATGTAACATTGATTTTTATACGTTTCAATTTTTTTCAGACATACCATTCAATTCAATAAAGAATCTTATCGATTTTTATCAAATTTAATCAATTGTTTTTAGCAGAGCATATACTTACGTGGTATTCTTTGTCTTGGAAGTGAATCTTGCTTATATTTCTTTAAAGTTTGACTAGACACTTCATGAATCTTAAAATCGGGATCCAAAAATCTATTTTTTCTTTTTATCGTTTTACGATCCAATGGTGCAGGATCGTCGTCACTGCTACTACTACTACTACTACTGCTACTATCAGTTTTGCTAGTACAACTACGATCTGAACCAGACATTTTTTGGCTATGTGGATCTGCGAAATTATTTTTTATGATAAATTTCGTACGTTACCCTGCTAAAAATAGTCTAAAGGGATCGATTGGGATCAATTAAATTATCAACAGATTCTATGCTAATTCTGAATACCATTTTTTGTATGAGGACTCGATTAAAATTGATTAGAATCAACAGAAGTCAATAGATTTTAATACGGAAAACAACAATTGAAGTAGATAGTTAATACCAGACATTGGTTTCTATTAACTTTACTGGTCTTATTTGTATATAATTTTATCGATTCCTATTGATTCCTATCAATTCTATCTATTTTAATCGAGTTCTTATGTAAAAAATATTTATATATATAATTATTATTAATAATATCTATAGGGTTATATATATATATATATATATATATATATATATATATATATATATATATATAATTAAAATATCTATACTATAAATATATATTATTAAAATAACTATACTATAAATATATATTATAAAAATAACTATACTATTATTGATGGTATCGCAGCTGATGATCTTGTTACTAGTGATTGCAGGTACTGCACATCAGAAATCAATATACTGATAATATATCAATATTATCAAAACATACTGATTGTATAGCAAATTTTTTAGTTTTTTTTTTATATTATACTGTTTTATTAGATCTAGTGCTATTTTTCTGGAGTCATGTTTGCATCACGTAAAAAAATTGTTTTTTTTTACTTGTTTTTTCCCATACCTATCATGCATGCTAACAGGGTTTTTGAAACCACTTATGCTAAGCTCTAATTAACGTTCCTAACAATACACGGTAATTAATATTGAACAAAATTATTTGAAATCTATTCATATCCTTACCATGTATTGGAGATTATACAATTAAGTAAAGTTATTAAAAGTCATTGAAAACGATGAACTAGCCCAATTATTGATTGTAATAAATGAATAATTGGATTTTATTTTAATAGGATAATGCGTGCTCTACTGTTTTTATCTTTTATAATTATTTTAATAATTTTATTAAAAATAAGTCATCAAAGTCCATAGAAATTGATAAAATCTCTTATCGAATTAAGTCTTAATCGAAATTTCACCTTAGAACTCGATTAAATGGGATAAAGTTAATAGGAGTCAATTGAATTCAACATGAAAAATCGTAATTGAAATCAATAGGTGATAAAAAGTAATTGAAATCGATACATTTTTCTATAGATTCTAATCGATTTCTATGGACTATTTTTAGCAGGTAATATCGAAGTAATGCATTATGATACATTTTTATCTTACTTTATAATTATGAAATTGATTATTTTGAAGGGCGTGATTTTTATAGTTAATATACATACAGTTTTGACATACTCGTATTGTTTTCATAAGTGAAAATAAAAAAACGTAGAAAAATGTAAGAAATTGTAACAAGCTGTTGGTGTACAGCATAGTTTTTGTGATGCATGTATGGATTTTCGCGTTTTTCATAGTTGAAAAATTTCAAAATTTTTAAAATATGACTAATAAACTCAAAATTTGCAGTTTACAAGAAAAATTCGTCAGCGGGCAAAAAAACTGGTGCTTTACGCCCGCTTGATAGGTACGAAAAACGCAAAAATCGTGCATGTATTACAAAATTTTTTTGCGCGGGCGGGAATTGTCACTTCCCACTCGCTAGGCAAGTAAAATCGTATACACACCACGGGAGGAAATATGGACAGCCCATATCTCGTGTTTGCCACCCTCGCCTTCGGCTCGGGTGTCAATTCACACGAGATATGGACTGTCCAAGTTTTTTCCTCCCTAGGTATGTAATATACTATTTAAACACACTCGGAATGTGCCACTTTATACGCTACTTTCAGCCATGAAAAGGGCATTTTATGCGCATGTTGGGAAAATGTCTTTTTACCATAATTATGAAAAAAGTAGAACCTTTACAAGGTAAGATTCAAACAATTAACTGTAATCAAATGTAAGGAAATGTCAAAAAAATATAATAAACTGAAAGAAAGCGAGAATAAATGTAAGAAATCGCAATAAATTGTAATACAAAATAATGTATAAGAAAATATAATAATAATACGTAAAAAGTTTGGAAATACAACAACAAATTACAATTTTTCACATTTCTTCACATTTTATTACAATATTTTGGATTACTTTAGACACTTTGTTACATTTTCTTACGTTTGTGTATATATTAAACTTTCTACTAGGGTTTTATTGAAATATATAATTGATTTGGTTACTCAATTTCATTGCATGCAAACAATATCATATGAATTAATTTTGTTGCCTAAGGTATTAGAAAATGAAACTGAATTTAGGATACAAAATCTTATCAATTCATTATATAGATTATTTATAACAAATCGCTGCTTCCTTCAAAGACTAGCACATCTCAAAAAGGTCTATTTTAATTTGCCATTTTTAGATCCGGAGAAAAATGAATTCGTCCAATACCTATTAAACTTCAAGAATATACGAATTAAATTTCTTATATTAGGTCCTGGACGAATTTATTTCACTCCGGTGCTCTAAAAATAGCAAATTTAAATATAAGCCTTTTTTGAGTTCTAGGTTAGTCTTTGTAGGAACCGACGATATGGTGTTATTTAAGGAGTAATGGGGCTTTTCTGCATCATTTTCCACTATTCAATTGGTATACAAAATCATAATACTCTACGGCCTCGGCGCACAATATATTTTATAATACTGTATTTCTAAGGACGTGGAAAATTTTTTCAAAACTGAGACATATATGTAGAAATAGGGATAATGGTTATTTTTTCTAACAGAGGACGACAAAATATATAACTGAAAACTTTTTTGTGACCTGGACGACATTTATATATACACATTCTGTGCCACGGCGACCTTCTGCTTCTTGATACATTTGTAATATACCCGATTTTAACGTTTGCTCTCCGCTTTTATCTTGGGCTTGGATTGTGTATGAGAAGTTAATGGACTAAGTCAATACAATTCACCATTAAAATCCATAACATTTCAATTGACTTGAATAGTGAATCTGAATTCCTTTTTTTTGCGTTAGAACTTGATAAAATTTGATAAAATACGATAAATAAAAATATAAGATACGATAAATAAAGATAATGTAAGGCGATAGAATTGAAATACAATATGTCGTTCGATTTCAATTACAATTTTTCATATACCGTTTTATTGAACTATATCGATATTTCTCGCATTTTATTGCATTTAATCAGTAAGTTGTAATGGAAAAAGTAGAATTAAGATTCACTGTTAAATTCAAGTCGATAAGTAATCTAATCGACTTCTATTAACTTTAACCAAAAGAGCTTGCACTCATGTCTTTAACTTCATTGCTTTGGTATATTTTTAATAAATAGGCTTTTTCCGTATAGATGCATTTTTTTAAAATACCAATTTCTTTATAGATGTTCAAGAACAGCTTAACGATACAACCAATGAAGTTGAGATGAACTACAACAAAAATTTTAATAAAATAGGGTTTTTACGGTAATCTGATCAGAAGGTAAAATAAATATTTTGTATAAAAAGTTTCGTCATTCGAAATGAGCAATTGGGCTATTTATTCTTTATCGTTTTCTGCATAGGTGCATATAGGGCGAAATATATGGATAGATGAAGGAGTATACAATGGCGTATTAAATAAAGCCAATAACAAACCATCGTTATGCGTAGACAGAATTCTTATAGCTGTATTCGGGGAGACAGTTTTAATGACATCAACAAAATCTGGAAAACCCAGTAATAGAACGCTGAAATACAAAAATAGTGATGAAAAAAAAATGAGATAAAGCAGTTAGATCAAACAAAGTTACAAGCGTGCCAAGGTATATATATTTGATTGTTTTCTGAACCGTGTAGTTATATAATTTATCCTTTTATTTGCTTGATTTTTTGATTATTAATCTGTTACTAACAATTATTAGTTTTCAACATAAATACTGAGTTTTAACAATGAAATATTAATAAATGAAATTTTAAAAGTTGATAAAATTAATACCCACCACAATAACTTAAAGGAGAGATGTTCTTTTATCGCTTATTTTTAGTAATTAAAATTTGATTTTTTTATTTACAGATTTTTACAATTATTGGCTTAAAAATGTTTGGCTTGCTCCAGAAGACGGCGACATTTTCGAAGAAATGCGACTTTTTGACAAGTATGTTTCGGCAAAAACAGCTTATTACAAAAAGCAAGGTGAAAAAGGAGACATTACACCAAAATCGAAGGACCATGCTAAAAAAAAGAAAACAAAAAAACAAAAGAAAGACAAAGACGACAGTATCCAGAAAGTGGATGCTGAAGTAGAACTGAATGCTAAAAAATTAGTAAACACAGAAGCGGAAGAGGGTAGGAAAATGCAGGAAGCGACGAAGGATAAGGAAAATCAATTTGAAAACTCTGAAGTCAACCGCAGTTTACGAGAAGAAGAGAAGATTACTGATGAGGATAAAGAAAGACCATCAACAAGTTATGATATAGGAAAATTTGCTTTTATTGCAGCCCAGCCAGACGAGGATGATAGTTCTGACGGCAGCACTATTCATCTCTCCGAAATGGAATCTGCAAGTGACCCATTGAGTGATGCAGATTAAGAGAGACATTTTATACTTTAATATTTATCATTCATTTAATAATAAATGTCATTATTATACTATAGCTACGTTATTTAATATTCGCAAAAATTATTAAAATCATAATTTAAAATAATAATCATAATTGTAATTCAAAGGAAATACAGAGTAATAAATTGGAATCAATTAAAAACTATTACTCTTTCAAATCAATTAAAACTCTTCCAAAATAACAATTAAAATCGATAAGCATAACATTATTTTAAGAAATAATTCAAATCAATTAAAACGGATAACAAATTTTTCTTTTGTAAAATTAATTTAATATTCAATTGTATAATCTTTAAGTCGATTGAAAGCAATAGGAGCATTTTAAATGAATAGTTTTTTCTAGCACTGCAATGATCACTGCGAGTCAATTGAAATACATCAGTAATCAATTGGTATCAATTGAAAACTATTATCTTTTTCTTCCAAAATAGCAATTAAAATTGATAAGCCATTATTTTAAGAAATAATTTGAATCGATTAAAACTAATTAAACATATTGTTATATTGAGATTTATTCAATATCATTCAGTTGTATAGTATTCCAGGTGATTGAAAGCAATTAAACCTATTGGATATAATTGAATGTGATTGATTGCACGGTTCAATTTTTTTGAAATGCAATCCTTAATCATTATTCTGACTATTAAAATTAATTAAAAATACTTTTTTATTGAGACTAATTCAATATTATTCAGTTGTATGGTCTTCTAGGCGATTAAAACCGATGGAATTGGCTAAACTGACAAATAACATTTAATTAAATTCAATGATTTATTTTAAATAATTTTTAATTTTTTTCAATAACCATCTTCTTTGAATTAGTTCTAATTTGCATACTGCGAATTAAGGATTGCAATTGAAATGAATTAAAATTTTCTCAATCGATTTCAATCACTTATTTTTAGCAGGGATACTTATTGTTATAATTTTTTTTCAGATTTTTGATTATGTTTAGCATGTTGACTAACTTTTGTATTCTTTGATTATGTATCTTTATGTGAAGATCCATCTTTGTTATTATAAGCACGTTTATTACTTTTAAGTCCTGAAACGAATTTTAAATTGTGATGGTACTGAGAGTGATAGCTTAGTAGTTAACACTGGTGTCCCTCAAGGTACGATCTTGGGACCGCTGCTTTTCATTATATACATTAACGATATATTAAAGGAGATTCCTTCTGAGTCAATAATTTCGTATGCAGACGATACTACTATAATAACTTCTGGAAATGATTGGTTAGAAACCCAAGTTAGTATGAACAAGTTTTGATCTATGATAGCTGAGTGGCTGGCTGTAAACAAATTGTCATTAAATTTTGGAAAAACTGTGTGCATGACATTTGGAGGTAGTGTTGGGAGCGTTCCAGCTCAAATAAATGTAAAAATTTTTGATAAAAATGTAATTAGAGTAGAAAATATTAAATATTTAGGGATTGTCTTTGACAGTAATCTAAAGTGGGACAGCCATATTCATATTCAATATATAATTGATAAAACTAAATACCTAGTATATATTTTTTATAAAATTTCTAAATACATGCACACAGAGACACTCAGAATGATCTACTACGCTTTCTTCCATAGCGTAATAAGCTATGGTATTATAGCGTGGGTTGGAGCATATAGTAATTGTCGAGTCAGATTACAAAAGCTTCAGAACAAAATCTTAAGAATTGTCAATAAAAATAATTTCCTAGTGAATGATAATCCATTAAATATAGGACAACTTTTCGCCCTAGAATCTCTGAAATCACATTACAATGATCTGAAAGACAAATATTTAGCATCAAATAGTGTTACGAGAAACAAAAGTATTATTATACCTAAAACTAAAAAAAGGATTAGTAGTAAAAATAGCTTCATGAAAGCAATTAATGTTTTCAATGAGCTTCCGAGTGATCTAAAAGCTTTGAATATAAAAAAATACTCGCATAAGAAACTTATTAAAGCGTGGATAAAATGTAACTGTTAAGGTCTATAATTATAAAACTGTTATTGTAGCGCGTGCGCAACAAATTTTGTTAGAATGATCTAAAGTGAATGTACATAAACAACAGTATATAAATAGTTTTAAGTTTCAATTTTAAGTATTATTTTGTATTTTCTTGTTTGCAACCAGGCCTGCCAACAGGTACCTACGTGTACCTCTACAGGATTACAGGTATGAACCTCATACCTTGTACATTTTCTGGAATAAATAAATAACTAAATTATATAAATTTTTTAGAACATATATATCATTTATAAGCACATATACGTACATGCACACGCTCAAACACAATAACAATGAAATGTACAACGTAATTTATATTTAAAATATATTTATCTAAAAAGATAAAAATATAATAATCGTTCTGTCAAGAAATAATATTTTTTTTTATCAATATATATACAAGATCTGTTTTTCGTTTCCGACAAATATGTGCATACGATATTGTTTTTTACTCTAGTAAACTTGTTTTATTCTGCAGTGGAAGGTTAAGTAATATTTCAATCATGATTATATATTAACTATCTAAATAAATTATGAAATAAATTTAATTACCTTCAGTGAATGACGTCGATGCTTTAGTTTTTGTAGCTGAATCAATAAAACGTAATTATTATATTACTTCCGAAAGAGCACTTGTAGTAGTGTACTCATATGGTAAAATAAATTTATTAATGCATTGAAATATCTCCCTACTGAAAAAAAACCGCGATTATTGGCGTGATTAATTGCGGGAATAATCGCACGATTAATCGCGTTAATTTATCGAACCTATATCTACGGAAGCTTGTAGTGACCTCTGCAGTCGCGCACCAGCGCGGCGCTTTCGTTTAAACAAATGTAAGTCGCGCAGCGCAGCGCGGCGCGAGATATGTTGTTTGCTTGACAAGCTTACACCATTAGACCTTCAAAATAGCGACTTTCTCTAATCTTATATTAATAATAACTTATTCACAATGTCATAGGTTAATTAAAGAAAATTGAATAATTGATCTTTGAAAGCTAACCACGTAAGTAAATTATACCTACTATGAGATAAGCTTTTATTCAAATATAACCTCAGAATCTCGCGTTTTATTATTAATTCAGAAAAGATTATTGAAGTGGACATAACGTGTGATGGCTACGAAGAGACGTGTGTAGTTTTGGAAGATGGCTACATACTAATGTCCTATTTAGATTTATACCCCAAACCATTCAGTATTTTTTATGCAAAAAATGACAAGTTATATCCTACTAAAAAAGAAGAAAACAAATTTAAAGCCGTTGATGGTATTTCGAAATACAAAGTTGTGTTCACGCCAAGTAAAAATGTATGTTATACTGTGTATTTTATCCTTTTATATATTTACTAAAACGGTTTAATGTATACTTTTTAGCTTCAACCTCAAAATCATCTTTGACTGAGCAACAGCAAATAAAATTTTCAGATATTATGAGTAACATACACGATTTCAGCGAAAACAGCAATGACAAGAATAAACCGAAGGTCAGGCCTAAAATTGGTAAAAAGAAAACCGCAGAGAAAACAAGACTTATTAACGTAGCTTGGTTAAATAGAGATGGTGAAGATTTACCCTTTGAAAATATGGGTAAAGAAAAGACATTGTCTCTAATAAAAAATCGAGAGTATTTTTTTGTAGATATTTTAGCGGAGGCTATTAAGCTGTTTTCTAGACCTGCAACACAAGAGTTTTTTAACAGTGAAAAAATGCAAGTTAGGCTGGCTACCAAGGATGGTGCAGTCCTAAATGATTTTGAGACGAACGAAAAGAAGCAGGATCTATGGTCTTTATTTGAGAACAAACCGAGCAATGGTCATAGAATACAGGTCAATTTAGTAACTACTTACTTACAAACTAGTGAACTAAAAAAAGTTTTAAAAGATGTGAAGAATCTTAATAGAAAAGAGAAAACAATGGAGGAGCACCCGAAAAAGAAAAGAAAAGATTCTACATTACATGAACCTATAGTTGATTTGAAAAAGCCGAAAATTATACCTACCATTAACTTATCGTCGAAGAAAATGCCTTCGGTAAAACAATTTCATCAGTTTATACTCGATTTCCTGATCCGTTTAAACGTCCAATTGGAGAACCTATACCTCGAAAATGTTCGATTGAATTGGATAACGTACATAAACTACCTTTACCTTTCATGACTGAAATTCCAAACTCACACTTAACTATAACAGAACAGTATTTGGAATCTGGAGCTTTTGGAACTGTAAAACTTGGATACCACAACCGAACAGAAGTAGCGATCAAGGTTATAGATATTTTAGGTACTACATCAAAAACCATTTTGAAAGAGATAGCCGTTTTGAGAGAAATTAATCATGAAAATATAGTTTCTATTGTCGGAGTTTGCTGCCAATTTAGTGAATTTTGGATTGTTATGGGCCTTGTTAAAGGACATAACTTAAAAGACATTATATACAAACCGAATATAAAGAAATTATATGGTTTACTCGGAGAGGATAAATCTTTTTCAATTTTGGTCAATTTTAGTACTCAACTTTTAAAAGGAATGACATATATAGAAAAGCATCATCTTGCTATAACGCATAGAGATGTAAAGCCGACGAATATTTTAATTAGTACAGAGTTCAAGCAACTTAAAATTTGTAATATGGGTTTAGCTAAAATGAAAGAATTCGGTTCATTACTTCTGACAACTCAAGGTAAAGAAATTACTGTCGGTACACGCCCATACATGGTACCTGAGTTATTGATAAAGAAAGAAGATGGAACGTTTGAATTAGCGTCCAAGTTCTCCGACGCCTGGGCTGTTGCTTGTACTCTGATTGAAATATTTCAAGAGAAGCATATATGGGACGTAGGCGGCATATACGACTACACTCATCCGATCACATTTTTAAGAAAAAAACAAGAACCACTTATATTAGAAAAAGTACCGAATTTAGTTAAGAATATTTTAATTAAAGGTCTTAATTATGATCATAAAAACCGAGCAACTTGTGAACAAATGTTTGATGAGTTTCTTTGTCTGTAGCTACGAAAAGTTTTTTAAAAGTCTTAGTTATTTTATGAAACAGAAGTGTTATGATGCGCTAATAAGTATACAAAATGAGCAATATTAAACAAATTTTGTATCATGGTCTTGCGATAAGTATAATTTGACGTGAATATAATTTTTAACGTGTTGAGAAAAACAATGTACATCAAATGTAATAACAAAGAGTTTATGTATACTACGTTTTAATAAAACTATTTGTGATTCGAGGTTGTTAAAAGAATATGTTTGTTTCTCAAAAATATTATAAGTACACTTAAATATGATTTTATAAACATAAACAAAACGATAATTATTTGAATTTTAAGAATTCGTACAAATAAATTATAAGCATCTTCGGCATGTCGTGGTACTTCATACTTGGGAACTAACATTTTGATTAAATTTTGTACATGTTTATTGAAAAGGATCGGTGTTTTCGCATATTTATTTAATAAGTTATCAACATTTCGTTGATCGACTTTTTGGCTACAATTTTGACCTCTGTATTTCTATGGCCAAAAGTACATCACGTTTGGAATACCAGAGGGTATGTTATTTTGCTTTCTAATGCGATGCTCGTTCCACTCTTTCTTTATATACTCTAAACTTTGCTGAATAAGAGGCCCAAAACAAAATCTTAAAAGTTCTATCTGAATTTTATCGTCAATATCTAGTACACCATTATCTTCCATAGTTTTAAATATAGACATGTAATACTCAGCAAAATGGTTCCGCAGTTGCCTCCAATATTTCTCTATTCTCTCGTTAGAAGTACTCTTACCCTTTATGAAACTTTTTTCTCCAGCTTTCTCATCTGTATGATGGAAACGTAAAGCCATCTGAAGTAATTCTACAACTGTATTTTCAGTCCCTTTGTCTGATCCTATCAGAGTCGGTAAAACATCAAACTCTTTCAAGCACTGGAGATAATAATAGGCAACAATTGTAGGGTCATTGTTCGAGGTAGATACATGCAGCCACATAACCTTTTTCAATCAATGTGCCATGCATAGTTTGGGCCTGGTACTTTATAAGTCCGTCTTTTCAATCTATATCTAGACCGATTCTCAACACCTACTGGATCAACTAATCTCAAAATCTCTAGTACTGTTGATTGTTTCACTAAAAGTCTGTACTTCTTTCGTGAACGTTGATGCATTGATCTATATCCAAGATTTAATCCATCATTAAATACTTCATGTATAACGGTTGCTACAATAACTTCTTTTGGGCTTTCGATAATATTCTTTCTTTTCAACTTAAGATGTTTCAGAATTTTTCGCAAATTTCGTACAGTAATTGAAATGTTGTTTTCTTATGTAAGCAATAGACATATTTCTTCGTACGTGTACCTTTTAAAAAAGTACTGCAGAATTAATTCGATGAAACTATTCACTTCGATACTTTCATCTATGCAAAAAAATGTTTTAAAATGCTAGGAAAAATTTAATGCTATTTTACGAAATTAAAATTCAATTACTTTTTAAGGAAACAACTTTATATTCCAATACTCCTTCGACTACTTTAAAATCTTTTGTTTCTTGTATAGCAAGCTGTTTATTTTCTCCGTAAACAAGAATAAATGGTTGTGGGTACATATGTAAATATGCCATAGAAATATATCCATCTTCGATAGGGCAATAAACATCTGGAAATTCTTCGAAGCGTATAACTACTTCCATAATAAATTGAGTTTAAGTTTCTATAACAAAAATCATCTCATGTAAATCATAACAAAAATTAATATCAACATTCTTTTTAGGATAGATTTCGATTTTACTACATTATTTATTTTGATGCTTACCTAATTTGACTTAGCAATACGAAATTATTGAAGTAATATGTTACATGAAACATGCAAACTTTAAATAATTCTAAGTCAGTACTGATACATAAATCAGGTTAGTCGCTGTACATTTTTTCAAAACAAAAGAACTATTGAGTATCTAATCGCGCAGCGCAGCGCGGCGCGAGCCGCGAGTTGAACGATCAGTGTCGCGCCGGCGCGAAACAGCAGAGGTCACTACAAGCTTCCGTATATATCGACGCGATTAGTCGCCCACTTAATCACGCGACTATTTGCGCGATTGATTTAAAATAATTTTTTTAATAAAATAAAATTGTTTAAAATGCAAAATTAGTAAGCGAGGTGGCTAATTTAGGTATTACTATCTGGATGGTAACACCTATACTGGCCATTCCACTAACTAATTTTACATTTTAAACAAATTTATTTTATTTAAAAATTTGTTTTGGATTTATCGTGCGATTTGTCATACGATTCATCGTGTGATTAATCACGCAAGAAATCGCGTGATTAGTTACACGATTACTCGCGGGACAAATCGCGCGATTCATCTAAAACAAATTTTTAAATGAAATAAAATTGTTTAAAATTAGTTAGCGGGGTGGCCAGTATAGGTGTTACCAACCGGATGGTAACACCCAAATTGGCCAGCCCGATTAATAATTTTGCATTTTAAATGATTTTATTTTACTAAAAAATTTATTATAGATGAATCACCCTATTAGTCACGCGATTAATCACGCGAATATTCGAGCAAGTAATCGCGCAATTTTTTTCAGTAGGGCTATAAGTAAGCATGATAAGGAGTAGTAATAATTTAGAAATGTATTTATATAAGATTTATTTTATCATACGTACATAGTAAATAATTTCTTAAGACGTTTTGTAGATAATTACTTAATTTTTTTAAAATGTCTAACAGTTTGTGTAATAGAACACGATTATTAGTTAAACAATTTTTAAAGCATTCGATCCAAGCAGAAATTTTGATTGGAAAGAATATTGGAAAATTAGTTTTGATACCAAGAATAACTTTATCACCATCTAAAGAAAAACGATAATTTAATATGCGTAGAAAACAATTCCCTATTATATAAGATTTCGCATTGTCAATAAATAAATTACAAGGTTAGTCATATAATAAAGTTGACGTCTATCTGCCATCACCAGTTTTCAGTCATGGTTAGTTATATGTGGCTCTATTTAGAATAATAGATAGACAGTATTTGTGTTTTGCATAAATAAAATTTTAAGGCCTAAATATTTTAACGCCAAAATACTTAAAGGTTCAAAATGTCTGAAAAAAATTTAAGGCCTAAATTTTAAGACCCAAAATTTGTAAGACCATAAATTCTTAAAACAAAACTTCCAAGGCACAGAAATTTTAAGGCCCAAAATTTGTAAGGCTCAAAATTTTTTTAAGGCCTAAAATTTTTCACGGCCCAAACTTTTTATAGTCCATCATTTTTATATAAAAAGATAACGTAATATCTAGAAAAGTGTGACGTAGGGCTGGTGGCCCAGAGAACCAAAGAACCGGAGAAAATTTGTTCCACTTTAATATAATGTAGGATGTAGGATAGGATAGGATTAGTTTTTTTTTTAAACGGGTATGAAAAATACCGGTTATCATGCAACTAAAGTGAATGGCAAGCTTCTTATTTCGAGCGTAAAAGCCATTCCCTCCCGTTCTACCCTAGGTAGAAAATTGACCATATTGCTGGGCAGGATTTCAGGCCAACATGTGTTTAAAATGAGGTTTACATAAAGTTACTGAAAACACGGAGCGTCAGTGGCTCAGTTGGTTAAGGCGCACGCCTTAGCCATCCGAAACACGTTCGCTCAAGGGGTCGTGGGTTGGATTCCCGGTGAAGTCACTCGGATTTTTTCTGAGTTACTTTCAACGGCAAAAGTACCCAAGACTCCGGCTGTTTCGAGGCAGGTTTTTTCCCCGAAATTCTCCTTCAGTGTGATTCCGAGGTTTTTCCTGTCTCATAGGCGTAAGCCTGGGCGAATGCGAAACAGTGGTAGGGACCGAAGGTAATGTAGGAATAAGGTAGCCAACTCGATGCATTAGGCAGGCAGCGCCGACCTTACCAGTGTGGAGCTGGTCTAATACGGAACCTTCTCCGAGGGAAGCTACACTGAGAGACGGACCCGATGCCCTCTAGGGGGCAGAGAGTGCTGGCTTAACCAGCATGGTGTGTATCTGAAAATATGGTCCTCATCGGAGAAATCTCTCAGGGTGGAAAAATATAGGCATGGGAGATAGTGAAGTAGGTAAGAGATAGGATGGGGCACTACTTCCACACAGAGGTGGTGGAAGGCCCCCGGCAGCTAGGCCGAAAGACTGCGCCGGTAATGGAAAATAAAAAAAAAATTACTGAAAACACTTTTAAAAATTTCAAAAATTTTAAAAGTTTTGAAATGCACGACTCAAAATAATAAACTTCCCATACCTTCCGAATGCATTAAAACGGGTATCTTCACATACACTCGTCAAAAAAGTACAGTGTGCAACAAGGGGGAAGGGCAATTCCAACCTCAGGGCAGCTTTTAGCACGAGTTAGAGTAAAGGGCGGCGAAGGCTTGTTATAAATAGCTCTTCTTTTCTCCCCCTACTTGCACAATATACAATGTAATCTATTTTATATGCATAATCAATTTTCATATTGTTATGTCCTAAGACTAGGCGGTCTTCATCGGACAGTAACATTTCGCGGTTATTTAAAAATATGGGAGCACGGAGGGCGACAGAGATACTAGATAGTAGATCTAAGCGCCGACGGTGCTTAGTTATCTCTGCGATCCTGAAGAACAGCCGGACACAACTGTCCACGTACACTCTTGAAACGACAAAAACCAATACGCGGACTAATAAAATATTAGGACGTAACCCTTTGCCGTTGTAATGTCCCACGTTTATACTCTTAAATTATATTTGTACATCCTGCAAACCGGCAACCGTGTGAGCACGTAGAGAGTGCATACGGATCAAAGGTGCATCCGATTGCGACATTGCACGACCGCTTTAAAAACCCCGGAGCCGATCCACGCAGCGCCTTTTTACGTAGTGACCTACTCACTGGCGGCTACAACTGATTCTAAGGTGAAGCGGCGGTGTTTGCTAGTGTTAGTGTTTGGAGCGTGCTAAATCCATTCCTTGGCATAGCCGACATTGGAAAGCCCTTTGAATACAGATCAGTGCCACAGAGAGAAGTACAAGATAAGGACCGTCAAGTGGAATCTCCGGCATCAGCAAAAGCAGTTGACCATCCCTATTTTAAATTGGCACGTGAACGTGTGTAGATAATACAGTCAGCATCTGCCACGAAGGGTGATTAAAATCATAGGTACTTTACAATTAATAAATAAATAAGACTAAACTTACTAAATACTACTGTAAAACGATAACATTCTAAGTTAAATATAGCGAAACTCCGTCAACTTTGTAAACTGAAGTCTGTAAAGTGCTCTGAGCCAATAAAAACATAACAATCAATATAAATAAAACCCTTGTGTACTAAATTGATAATAATAACTAAACCTCAATCAAAACAAATAAATTCGAATCAGTTCCGCAGTGACGACGTGCAGGTAAGAGTACTTTACTTGTGGACTAACCATCAGCATCCACATACAAGACGAGTTAAGCGGACATAACGCAGAGTCCGCAGGAGACCGAAGTGTCACAAGCGTCTTGCCTGCAACGACCGTAAGTACAGCGGGCACTCACACGTCCGCCAAACGCAGTCTAGGACAGAATACCGTTCGCACGCAAATACGCGTCCGCGTAGACTAGCAGCGGGAAACATCCTCAATTCCACAGTCCGCGTGTAACTTTAGTAACAGAACAGGCTCTCGAGCCGAAGGCTAGTTCTCGCGAATAAATAATTACTTGTAAGACTCGCGCAGTCCGTCCTACTATCTAGTACGGTCTTTACACCGTCACGTCCTTAATTTATAAAAAAGGGATATTGCCCGAATGTTAATAATTTGAAAGAGAGAGAGAGAGAGAGAGAGAGAGAGAGAGAGAGAGAGATAGAGAGAGAGAGAGAGAGAGAGAGAGAGAGAGAGAGAGGGATACGTTATTGGCCTATTGCCGTATTAAGAGACACTTACCTTGGTCGTTATCGGGTTCGAACTGCTCCGCTATCTGCTCGTCCTCTAAGTTATTATTGGGAAGAGCGATTGGATCAGCGCAGTAAGGTTAAGGTAGTCGCAAAATAATATACACACACGTCTTTATTTTAAGAGTTATTAAATCAATTAAATTAGTTGATTTAATCAGAATGAAAAGTACACTTGCGCACGCACGAATGTTCGAACTTTCGAAGGAAAAATCTATGTTTATTGAATTGTACTTATAACACTGCACGAATAAAACTCTGTTTGGAGTTAAAGATTTTACTTTCGAATAAGAAAAAGACGAGAACTGATATAGAAAAGGGCAAAGCTTCCGCACGGTCCAAGTATATTATGAAAATTGACAGTCCCTTCAGCTTGCGCTCCAGAGTTTATATATCCTCCGCTTCTTTGTGACCGTTTTCTTCCGATTTTGCGGAGGGGTGAGTACTTGACAAATTAGATGCTTAGACGTCGATGTTCTCCTCTCGTCATTTAAATTTTGGAGTAGTGTGGACCAATCAGAATTTTATTATTAGTTGATAAGAATTTCTCCTCTTCTAGCAATGCAGCTGGTCCTCTTCTCGCCTTCCGACGTGTTTGTATTATTATCTGAGTTATCGCAACTTTTACGATCTGTTCTGCGCTCGGTCCATGCGTATGTTGACGAGTTCTCAGCTTTGAAACGCGTATTCTTGTTGTGTTGTTATATTATATTTTTGTAATATTACATGTATTCGTCAGGCGTGCGGATGTAGTGTAAGCGTTGTGCTTCTTGAGAATGTGTGAGCGAATTCCTTATCTTGTCTTCTCGACTTCTCCGTATTGCTGCTTCTGTCTATTCTTGGTGTGTTTGTTCGATATTAGTGTGTGAGCATCGTTTTTATCACTGCTTTGTCATGGTGTTCAATTAAATAAGGTCCTTGTGGAGTACGTTTTTCTTGTTGCTGACGGATAAGGATTCAGAATCGAACCGTGATGGATGCCCTGCGTGCTTTAAAATTTTACATCGTGATTTTTTTTATGTTTGCGGATTCGGTTTTATTCGCGAGTTCTTAATATTCCATTTAATTCGATAAAATCCTATTGTTTTTTCTAAGTTTAATTATTTTTATTGCATCATCGCCTTGAGTTCGAACAACATTTTTTGATTTTTGATGCCGAGTCTCTTATTGCTTCACGGAATCAAGGCGCCTAATCTCTCTCGGATTTATCTTTTCAATATTAATTTGTCTTTTTATTTAAGTTTTGTTTGTTTATTTCTATTTGTTTGTATTTTTTACAAAGTGATTTGAAGTACTAAAAGTGAGCATTTCACAATATACAGGGGAAAAAAACGTGATGATAAAAAAGAGAAAAATATTTGAATAAATATAAACGACACAACTTTTTGAACTTTTAGTCTGCTTTATATACTCAAATATTTTAAATGAAAAACTATATATGAAAAGTCTAAAAATGGTTATCGATTGAAATATCTATGATTTACCGACCTTACCGCTTCCAAAGAACAGAGCAGACTGAGCACTTAAATCAATTTTTCACGCTACTTATAAATATTGTTACACATGTGCAGACTTAATTGATAAATTATAAGTAATACTATATCAGAACATTCTAGAATATCTTAACGTTTAAAATATCTGGGATTTACCGATCTCATCGCTACCAAGGGTTAAGAAGATTATGAATTTATTTCATACACTTCGATTTACCTAATTTTAAGTATGAAAAAAGTTGCGGTCCTTCGTTGATGGTGTCTCGTAATAGGTTGTGATATCCAGTAGGATCCAACCTCTGCAACTTATATTAAAAAAAGAATCAAAATATATGTTTTCTATCCTTCAAACTTTTTATGTTGTTACCCGACTTTTACGATAAAAACGTGCTGGAATTTTTTGAAAGTCATATATTTTTCCGTTTTATTTTATCAATTTCCAGTTTATCTATTTATTAGAGTGCTGCAGATGTTTAATGTAATTTTCTATTATATGCTACAGCTGTTTCACAAAATATGCTTTTAAGAGTTTCAGCGCATCCACTTATTAAAATGCTGCAGATGTTTCGAAAAATTACCTATTATGATTTACATGATGTACATGAAGTTATTTCAGTATTACAGTCATTTTACAGAATTTTTATTATATTGGGTTTGAAATTATTAATTTTATTATTTCATTTATTATTGTACTATTTGATTGTATACATTATTTTTTGTATAGATTTTGTGTATTTGTTTAATTTATTTCCTTATATTTTTGCATAATTTAGTAATAAAATTGCTTCCTCCTAGAGAAAGCTTTGTAATAGTAAAATTTTCAGTTTTGCTAAAACTTTGTAGAATCGCATTTGGAGAAATTTAAAGTTTGAATCAAGCGTTTTTAGAAAATGTCCATGCGAATGGCTGTGTGTGTGTGTGTGTGTATATATATATATATATATATATATATATCGTTGTGATTCTGGAACGACGCTACCTATATTAATAAAATTTGACATGCATATGGGACGTTTCACGTCAAACGTAACAAAGCTCTGACCAAAATTCCTTTTGATCTAAAATTTTTTTTAAATATGGAAAATTTAGCATTTTTATGTACTTTCAATTAGTGAGGGGCGTTTTTTAAAATTTTGTTCCCAAACAGAGCTACGCGTTCCCTAACCTTACAAAATTACTACTTTACGAAATTATCAAGCTGTCAGAAATCACAGGGACTCAGAAAAATTCTAAGCAACGAATATTTTCATGTATTTTGAGCTGCTGAACAAGAATCCGACGGTATTTTTTACGGATACCTCAAGCGTTCGTCCCTAACCTCAAAAAACACCCCCCAAAATTGCTTTTACACGCAGTTGAGAGGGTTATCATGTAATCGACGGGAGGAAAATTATTGACAGAGAGTATTTTTATGTATTTTGTGCTGCTGAATACGAAACCGGCCGTCTTTTTTACCGATACCTCAAGCGCTTGTCCCTAACCTCCAAAACCATCAAAAATGTCTTTTTTACGCGGTTAAGAAATTTACATCTAGAGGAAAATCATTGACGAAGGCTATTTTTATGAATTTTGGTCCACTGAATTTGATCACAAAGCTAAATTTTATTTTTTTACTTTTACTTCAGTGCACTTAAATAATGTAACTGATTACGGATAATATGGTTTATATTGTGCAATTTTTTTATTGATTCCTATGAAAGCTCTCTGCGTTTTACAGGGTTGAGACTGTCTTTATTACAAAGCCCGCATTACTTTCTTTTTTTATATTTTTTTAAGTTTTTTAATTATTATTTTTATTTTTGTATATTTGTATTATTTTGTTGAACATATTTTAAATTCAATTATTAATATTGTACTATTGATAATGGACTTGGTGCATTACAGTATCTAAACACAGTAATTTTTTTGTCGGGAGAAACTAAAAACGCATGTCCTTCTGAAATTTTTGTAACATACGGTGCAGACGAGAATCTTTTCTTTAGTGATCTTGAAGTTTTTTCGTAATCTTTTTTGAAATAGTGAAAGAATGTTATTGTTTGGTACTTTTGTCTCGCCCAGTCATAAAGTTGTTTTGAATTTAAAATCGCTTCCGTAGCTTTGGCGTGCAAGCTGGTACGAGTAGCTTCTCTTTTTAACACGGCTCCTACTCCGTCACATGAACCCTTTCCATGAGCAGTAGCATGGAAATGCCAATCCGCCATTATTTGGAAATCTGACTCATGATTAACCAAGTTCATCATTTGATATCTATTTTTATAGTGCTGCTTTGCACCATCTGTGACGTGTATAATATTATTCATTTTTGGGAATCTTTTCTTTATTTCAGAAATAATCTTTTCTTGTAAAATATAAACTGCGGCCGTATCATGAGTAATACATTCAGAAAGTGCTATAAAACTACAATGCCTTGTTTCATTATCTTCTCTGTAATATAGTACTGCAACATTTATTGTACACTGATCATTGTTAAAATGAAATTGCTGAGCAGCATCCTGAACGACGTAAGCAAAATTTTCAGAATAATCCATCTCCAGAAGTCCTTCATTCTCTTGTAAATTGTTCTTCTGATCATTTATATATTTAGATATATTTCGTGAGAATCATCAATTTGGATGCTTCAAGCATGGCCTTGAAATTTTGATGTATTACACATACACACACGCTATGCGTGCCTCTTTCACCTGCCAAAACACACCATTTTGGACCTAGTTCGGCGAATTTACTAAAACTGATAGGAAATTATGGACATTCTTCTTTAAAAGCTCGATACAATACTTTAATTTCACATAGTAGCAATCTTTTTGGAACATACTGAGTTTCACCATTTTCGTTAATTTTAATTACATCTTTCTTATTCGGCATAACTCGACTGTTAATATCATATTCATAAAATTTGTTTACCTCTTTAATTGTAATTTCAGGTAAACTTTTCCCTTTTTTCGGATCAGGAATCGCTAAGATACCGAATTCATCTTTCAAATCTCTCGCCTTTTTGCAGTTCTTAAAGAGACATTAAACTCTGATTCAATATCGCGTAATGTCCAGCATTCAGGTGCTATTGTCAAAATAGAAACTATCAATGGATCATTTGGAGGTAAAGAAGATAACTTACGTTTCAGACCATCCAACATTTGTTCTAGTTGAGCTTCTCTCGACAGACGAATTCTCTTATTTTGTGGTCTTTCATTTTCTTCCTCACTCGGCTCATTTAGAGAGTTATTCGATAAATTAAAATTTACAGAAGAGTACGACTTTCTACAAGCTGAACAAATCATGGCTGTTTCAAGTATATCTGAATAATCTAACAAACATTTTTTTGAAACTTTGCGAAGACCTTTACCTCTATGTCCATTAATATTAAATGGATTAATACATCTGTCAACATGAACTGTTGGAAAAGAATGCTTTGCAGTAGACTCAGACATTATAAATATTTTAGATGCTTCAATTAATCATGGACAAGTATACAAAAGCTATATCAGCTTAAAAGTTAATTGTATCTGCTTCAAACTAATTTTTCTGTCATTAAAAATACCATGTAGAAAGTAACAGCTAATACATTTTGTAGAATTTGAAACAAAACTAAACTATAGAGAAAGATTCTGGACTACAACAGTATACAAAATAATATTATTTTAAATATACTTGAAATCAAAATTTAATAAATGAGAATAATAATCTAAAAACTAGAATGATAACTAAAGAGAGAAGAACTGATAACTAACTGAGAATAATAACTAAACCACTACCAGACATCCCTACACAAACAACACCAGCAGCAGCAATAAACATACCACTGATCGTTCCACTATTACCACTGTTACCACCAGCACTTCGACCACCGTTATTCGCGACGCCATTAACAACACCATTATCAGTACAACCGGAAAAGTTGCCAAGCGACAAGCCAATACCGATGCCAGAAGTGATAACCGGACCACTGGATGACACAGCAGGACTAAGATTCTGTGCCCAGGTACCTTTGGGCATGAACTCTGAGGTCTTTGGAAGGATATTTGCTGTATTTGGTCCACTGGACCCCATAACTTTCGTGCTGCACAAGAAGTAAGAACCCAACACACTACTCAGGAAGTATCTAGCCTTCGTGCAATACTTTGACAAGGAGGATGCCAAGAAAGCAATAGATCATTGCAGTGAAAAATTTAAACAAAGATGGGTACCACCACGGTACCTCAAAAAGGACGAGACACAATACAGGAAAAGACACAGTGTCTGCGGCAAAATGAGCAATTACAGAGGACCACGAGTTCGTATGTAAGATTCAAAATGGAAAAGTATTAAAACATCATAAAGTGTGTGTCAAGTACGTACAATACCAACACATGGACGCTCACAAAGAATACTGTACAGGGGTCCAAGAAGACCCAAAAGAAGAAAACATGTCCACAGAAGACGACCAAATAAGCAGGGACCAGTCGACATCACCTGATGTAATCATAATGGAAGAAATAGACCTAGAAGAGCTACCATAAGGACATGACGAAATAAATCTACTAGGAGCAACAACGGACCAAAATCCTAATCCAGTCAGCGGTCCAGAACAGGTAATATGGCTAAAAGAAAATAATCATCGAGGAGGAAGAAGACAAAATGAGTCTTTACAGTTACGCGCAATTATCACAATAAAATTTTTTTTTCCTTCTTTTTTCTCTCTTTATAAAATTTTTCTATTACATTCTCTTTGTACATTGTACACTAACAAACTGAAGTATTTAGACATAAGCCAATTAGTTACCTAATGTAGGTAAGGCCCACGGACCACAGCAACAAAAAGTAAGTGGAATATTAGTTAAAACGCACGTCCAATATCCATAAATAATACTAAGGGAACAGAATGATTCGAAAATCCCTACATCCACCCACCCGAAGATAAAAGTAAAATATTTAAAACCCATAGAAGTCTCGTCAATGGCGTTTCTCTAGTCAAAATCCCATCAACCAAACATACTAGGTGTGTATGTCAAGCAAAACAATCATAGGCTAGACGCATTAAAGAACCATTAGGGAAAGCATCAACACATGATAAAACACATATAGATCATGTGCTGAGCAATAACTCACAAGACATTAACGACATTACCTATAAGGGAAGAGAAACAGCACAATTGACTGGAGATCAGAACAAATAATAATAAAAAAAAAATGTGCAATAACAACAAAAAGTAAAATAAAGCCCTTTGCCCCTCCAAATAAATCGAATCATTCTGACAAAATTTCTTTTTCTCTTTCACTCAACCACATCGAACACAAGTATTTTTTTTTCTCCTTTTCCACTTACGGGACCACGTACCCAAAGATAAAGGCGTCAGTTGTTTCTCGGGGACGAGAAACGTTCTCAAGGGGGGGAGAATGTTACGTGACAACTTTCTGGATTCACATTTGAAATAATAATTTCAAATGTGGGATCAAGAAAGTTCTACACCTATAAAGGTACTGCGAGACTCAAGGCCACAAAAGTAACAAGTGGCTAAGAATCTCGCTGACCTAAACAACTTCCCCGCCAACGATTAGAGGCGCACGTGCGAAGCTACGTTGCAGTTTCGAAGCGCAACTAGTTGCCAGGCCCCGTAAGGCCTAAAGAGTGCAACAGGCGTCGACACTGTAACGCTTCCGAGCGCTCTCGAAAAACGATGCTCTCTCACTCCGTGATCGGGCACAGAAGCCGGCGGACCGATAGATTTCAAAGTTACATTCAGATTTTATTCAGAGATTTAGATTCGTTTTAGTTAGATTCAATAGCGTTTATTTCCAAGATTCAATCTAAGAGAATGACTCACATCTGTACAAAAATTATTTCGAAGAAAATATATAATCAGATGGTCCATAGCCTTTCGTCATTTTAAATTTTTCCAAAACACTCACTCCAAGTTTCCAAAATAAAAGGGAGAAAAAATAGAACAAGGAAGAGCAAGCCATCTAGGAACTTCTTCAACTAATAAACCCAAGGTAAGCTTTTCAATTATTGATTTGGACCACCACCAAAAAGAAAAGAAAAAATTTGTGGGCAGGGACACGAATCCTGACCAGATTCCTCCCTGGACACCTGTAGAGCGTGTCAGATAGGCAAACTTGCATAAAAGGGGAAACTCTTCAAGTTTCCACCTAACAACAATATTTCAACTTGTTTTTATCTTAACTGATATAATTTTGATTTTCATATCGGACACCTGTATGCAAAATTGCACGCTCGAGCCATAGAGTGTGATGCGAGAGATATAACAACAACAGTTAAGTAAAAGCTGTCATCGTAGTCTGTTTCTATACAATTTTACAAATAACTGTGCCAAAAATTAGATATATAACTTTAATACACTGCATGTAACACCATAATATTAAGAATATTTTAGTAGAATTGATTTAAAATAATATACAGGGTGACCCAATTTAAACGGGCACCGGTGATAACTCGTTAGGGACAGCCCTAATCGAAAAAATGGTAGAGACAAAAGTTGTAGGTTATCGAGGAGAAAGTCTGATAGTGAGCTTGTATTTGACCTTGAACTCGATTTTCAAGGTCATATCAAGGTCAGCTTTGATTTTTTAAAATAGAAACCCTATCTTTTTATTGCGGGAATGGAAAGAGCGGGAAATATTACGTTCAGAGTGATATTTTTGTTTTGGGTAGCGAAGGTCATCTCGAAGTCATGCAGCCAGTTCAACAAGA
Organism: Nasonia vitripennis; assembly: GCF_009193385.2. Taxonomy (NCBI): domain Eukaryota; kingdom Metazoa; phylum Arthropoda; class Insecta; order Hymenoptera; family Pteromalidae; genus Nasonia; species Nasonia vitripennis. The sequence goes on from NW_022279659.1 coordinate 53,984, forward strand.
TCCACCTGCGTAATTCCTCCGGCAACGCCAGAATCGAAAAAATCGTAGATACAAGTTGTACGATATCGAGGAGTTGCGTAACTGTAACCTCAAATTTAACCTGCTCTCAAAGGTCATTTCAAGATTTTTTTTTTTCCATAGAGTACCTCTATTTTTGACTCCGGATTCTGAAAGCACGTACAATTTTGCGTTTTAAACCAGATAGTCAACTTAAAATCGAAGAAAGGATTTTTAACATCTAGCGTACTATTTCCTGCGTTTCGACATCATTATAAAACTTGATGTCCAAGACCCACAACGAGAACTTGGTTGGACCGATTCACATCATGATTCCTGGACAATGGCTGGACGAAACGGGTTAAAATTTTTTTAACATACTTCAGAAACCATTAGTTTGATGTGAATAAAAAAATTTAATTTGAATGATCAGAACATATTTTAAAAATCAAACAAGTCAAAGTTTCAACTTTCATTCAATTATTTTTATGACACGCCGTGGCATAAACCTCGATTTAAGTCACGCTTGTGCAAAAATGCACTCGCTAAATCTCGGTTTGTGCACATTGTTTAATAAAATATCGTACGATACTAGGAGGGTAAAGGTATTTCACCCTTGTGGGGACTTATCATCCACGCTTCGTTCGGGCGATATTGTCCCCGCGGGGGTGAAACGACTTTACCGCACTAGTATCGTAATATACTATAACTTGTTTGATTTTTAAAAAACTTGTATAATGATGTCGAAACGCAGGAAATAGTACGCTAGATGTTAAAAATCCTTTCTTCGATTTTAAGTTGACTATCTGGTTTAAAACGCAAAATTTTACGCGCTTTTAGAATCCGGAGTAGAAAATATGGGTACTCTATGAAAAAAAAGAAAAAGATTAGGGCTGTCCTTAACGAGTTATCACCGGTGACCGTTTAAATTGGATCACCCTATATAATTAAATATTAAAGTGTACATAACTTTTAAAAATTAGCCTTGGCCTAACTTGAAATTTGGTACGCTTTAAGATTTTATAATAAGATTTTTATCATTAAAAAAATTTTTAAAGCGTATACAAAAGTTATAAACATTTTAATTTCCCTAAATCTGCATATTTTTCCTGCACTCTTGATTGTATAAGACTGACCGTTCAGAATTTGTTAAAAATTGCCAGGATTATTGTTAAAATACTAATGAATAATTTGACTGCTTGTAAAAAAGTATTTGGAGCCTGTGTGCGTAGTAATAATAAAATGAAACTTTATTATACTTTACCACTTAGCATACTTAACCTCAAGAAATGAATCAAGTCAGCTTCTGTGTGAAACTTTTTATTGATTATTATGGTAATTAGAATTGCTTAATGAGACTCTATAATCATTATTTATTATACCTTGACATATGCAACTTCTGTTATTAAGAATATCCTACGAATAAATAAGAAATAAAATATCGACTTGCTTTGATTTGCAACATTTATAGAGGTCTTACCACCTTACCACCTTACCACCAACAAATAGAAACGTTTTTAGATTTGATTAGGCTCAAAGCGAGAAATAGTTTTTTAATGCATTTATCCAGCTTTTGCATTGATGTGAAGTAAACACTTACTTGGTACTGTCTTAGTCTCCGAGTGAATATTTGCATCTTTACTACCACCAGAGACATTAACGGAACTATGATGTGAAGTTATATTAGCACCTTTATTAATCGTTGCATTTTGGCTAAATGTTTAGCTTAGTTGCGATTCAGACTTAATTACTTCTGTAGATTCATTCAATAATTCCAAGGCTTCTTAATCTGATATATCATTATTTACAATTAATATAACAGTGAAAAAAATGTTTGAGTATCGCCAAATTATAAGAGCATCATTTATCTGACATTTCTATACAGTCTAGCATAGCTAATTTATTTTTTATGTATACAACTGGTTTAGAGAGAAATACTCATTTTTTACTTTATCATTTAATGGGGTTAGGTGGCGTGAGTGTGAGCACATTCATGCGCGAGCGTCTCTGCATAGAAAGGGATTTTTATAAGGAAAAATATTGAGTTGTATTATTTGGAGTATATAGTAGGATAGAGGAAGGGTTTGTGAACGTGCGGAGTAATAAATTATTGTAGGGAAAGGTAGGACTGCGTTGTAAAGTGCGTTTGAAGTGTAGCAAGGACTTTTAGGATAGGGAAGATGTCTACGAGCAAGAGGCGAGCGGCAGCGACGGTGGCGGCGGCAGAAGAACGGCAGCCTTTTAGCGAGAAAGAGACGAAGACAGGGACGACCAATAAGAGCCCGAACCTGCAGGACGTGAGGACCCCCAAGGAAATCAAATCCACGGTGGAACACAGGAAGCAGGGCACCCTGGGCAACATCTTTAGGAATGTGGCGTTTCAAGACGATGGAAGATTTAACGATTTGAAAGCTAAGGTAATGGAAGAGTTAGTAAAGGTAAGACAAGAAAGAGTCGAAATAGAAATGTTGAAAGTAGATTTGCAGGCTAGAGAGGTAGATTTGATAGAAAAGCTAGAGAGCATCGATGCGCAATTCCAAGAATTGGTCGAGAGAGAGAAAGTCAGGGAGGCTAGGTTAGATGCGTTAGAAGAGAAAGTCGCTAGCTGGCCGTGAGAGGGCGACATAGGTCTGGAAGTAGACGTGGCTAGTGCGATAAGCGGGGTAAGCGGAGGCAGCGGTAAAACTTGCAGAAGCGTGGCGAGCAGGAAATCGGTATATAGCTTCGCGAGCAGCCTTTGCTTATCAGATAAGGAAGTGGTAGGGATGAAAACAATTTTACAAGAAAAGGATAAGTAAAGTAGACAGGAAAATTTTGTAATATAAGGCTTGATCTGGTCGGAGGTAGATAGATGCAAAATTTTGTGGTAGAGAGGTTAGGGGTAAATATAGTTCAAGCGTGGGTCAATGGAAAAGTGATTGTAGCCAAAGTAGAAAGGAATGAGGAAAAAAGGTTGATAATGAAAAATAAGAGCAAACTAGCAGGATCGAAAATTTTCATAGAATATGACCTCAGTTTTGAAGATAGGAAAATGCAGGGGGAAATTAATAAATGGGTAAAAGAGCTAAGAGAGAAAGGACTAAACGTAAAAATAGGCTCTAGGAAAGTTTTTATTAATAACGCATGGGTAAACTGGGAGCACAAGGAAAAAATTGAAGAAATGAGAAAAGAAGCAGAAAGGAAACATAGTGAAAGTAGAAATAGGGCAGATAGGGAGGATAAGAGAACAGAGGAGGTTTTAACGTAAGCCAGGAATGGTGTACAGAATCGAAGGGTGGAAACAATTGTGTCGAAAAAGCACTTAGCAGACAGGGGAAAAAATTAATTTTTTGGAATGTAGCGGGAATTTTGAATAAGAACAAGGAATTTTGGGACTACATAAATAAAGCAGATTTTATTAGCCTAGCAGAGACTTGGATTGAAAGAAAGGATGTACAGCAGTTAAATAAATTTCTGCCCAAGTCTTTTGAATGGAAAATCATAGAGGCGAGAAGAGAACACGTGAAAGGTAGGGCGATGGGTGGCTTTGTAATAGGTATGAAAAAAGGATGGAATGATAAGGAAGATGTGATAGGGGCTGAATACTCGGAAGGGTTGGTAAAATCAAAGATCATAGTAGAAAAGGAAATTTGCATTTAAACATATGGTCGATTTATAACAAAGGGAATTTAGAGAAGATTTGGCAACGAATTGAAGAGGAAAACTACGATGACAAAGAAGGTACAATTATATTGGGAGATTTTAATATAAGGATAGGGGAAGAGGGAAAATGTATGGATTACGATAACATCGGGAAATTGAGGTGTAGGAAAAGTAAAGATAAAATTATAGGAAAGGATGGAAATAATTTAATAGATAAAATAGAAAATAATGGTTGGATAACCCTAAATGGAGCCACTGTAGGCGACGAAGAAGATGAGTTCACGTTTGTAAGCAGTAGAGGGAATTCTGTAATTGATTATGCAATTACAAATGAAGAAGCCTGGAATAAGATAGGATTATTTAAAGTGGAAGAAAGGGTCGAATCTGATCATTTACCAATATGCGTCGAACTGCAAGAGGAGAAAACAAGAGAGGAGAAGATTGAGGAAGAAATAGAAGTAAATGTAATAAAAAAAAATAGTAGAAATGTGGAACGAAGAAAACATTGCTGTCTTTAAAGAAAATACGAAGGAATTGGAGTGTATAGAAAACGAAGCAGACACTGTAGAAAAAAGATGGGAGGACACCAAGGAAATAATAAACAGGTATATACCAAGAAAAGAAATTAAAAGGAAAATTTGGAGACTCGGAATGTAAAAATGGTGGGACAGAGAATGTACAAGGGCTAAGAGAAAAGCTAAAACAAGAATGAGACTATGGAGAAAAGGTAAAATACAGAAAGAAGAATACACAATAACAAGAAGAGAATGGAAAGAAATCTGCGAAAACAAGAAAAAAGCTAAAATGGAAGAAGAAGAAGCAGAATTGAGATCAATAAAAAACGAAAACCAAGTGTGGAATTACCGTAACAAGGGAAGGAAAAAAAGAGAAGTAGTAGAAAACTCTATTACGGACGTAGAATGGGAAGCGCACTTCAGGACACTGTTGGAAGGTTCAAAGGAAAGGAAGTTAGGGGAGAAAAGAGAAACACCAGCTGTAAAAGTAAAAGAGGAGAAGGAGAATTAGTAGCTATCATAGGAAAGATATGGGATGGTGAAGAGATACCGGAAGAATGGAAAACTCGAGTAATAGTACCGCTGTATAAGAAAGGAAATATAGAGGACCCTAAGAATTATAGAGGAATATCGTCACTATCTACAGCTTACAAGGTATACACCGAAGTGATAAGAAACCGCTTAGAAGAAGAGGTAGGAAAAAAGAATCTACTCCCAGAAGGACAAGCAGGTTTTAGGAAAAATAGATAGACGATTGATAATATTTATGTTCTAGACCACATTGCGAAAATAGCAAAAATAAGGAAGAAAAAGATCTATGCACTTTTTGTAGACCTCAAAGCAGCATTTGACACTGTAAGAAGAGAGAAATTATGGGAAATTTTGTTGAAGATGGGAATAAGTAAATATCTGATAGAAAGGTTAAAAGACATATATGAAGAGACGAAAAGCAGAATAAGAACAAGCAAAGGAATGACAGAAGAATTTTGGACTACAAAGGGTCTTCAACAAGTATGCGTACTCAGTCCTATACTGTTTTGTTTATATATTGCAGGTCTGGAAAAAGAGTTTCAAAACAGAAAGGTAGGAGGAATTAGTTTAGGAAAGAGTAGGATATGGTCGTTGGCATACGCGGATGATATTGTATTGGTAGGGAACAATAGGGAAGCAATAAAAGAAATGATGGATACTTTAAGGAAATTTCTGAAGGATAGGAGCCTAGTACTAAGTGTGGAAAAAACAAAAATGTTGATATTTAATAAAGGAAAAAAAAGAAAAAGGAAGAATGGATATGGGAAGGAAAAAATATAGAAGAAGTGAACAATTTTAAATACCTAGGCTTCATTTTCAACTCCAAAGGAAACTACAAGGATCACATAAATAATCTGAAGAAGAATGGGATTTTGGCAGCGAAAATAACATGGGGGTTGGGGGAAAGAAAATGTAGAAATGATTATAGAAGAAGGAAAATGTTATTTGAATATCTGGTAAGAAATGCAATGGATTACGGGGTAGAGATATGGGGTTTTGAAGAATTCAAAGAGCTAGAAAAGATAAAAAGTGATTATTTTAGGTGGGTGCTGGGTCTAGATTTCTGTACACCGAGATATATAGTATATAAAGAGACAGGGAACCATAAACTAAAAATTGAATGGGGTATTAGGCCTTTTAAATATGAAGAAAGGGTACGCAAACAGGATGATGATAGGCTAACTAACTAAAATATAATAGGAAATATAAAGAACTATCTGGAGAGGGAACACCATTGTATTTAAGGGTAGGAAAAAAATGTAGATTTCAAAAACATTGCGAGAATTAGGTGCGGTAACGTAGAAAGGGCAAATAAGTATTGGCTATCAGAATATGAAAGAAAGTGTATATTATGTAATAAAGAACTATGTACGTGGGAACGCTTATTATATGTATGCGATGAAACAAAAATATGTACAAACGATCTAATCTTAAATAGGGTAGATATAATTAAAGAATTTAGCAATGATATAAATAATTTTAAATTGATAAAGGTAGTAAAGGAAATTGATAGGATGATATATAAAAGAGAAGAAGAAAGAAAATGTATAAATCAATAAGGACGACAGGGACACCATTGGATGTGTAACACTAGTAATGCGAAATAGATTCCCGATGCTATGCAGAGACGGTATGTTTGTAATGGAATGTGTGATAAGATGGTTGTAGTTATAGGATAAGTTAAGATAGATTTAGGTAATCGTGCGCAGAAAAATATGTATTTATAGGAAATAAGTAATTAGAACAAAGAGTAAGACTGCGAAAAGAATGGGCTGGTATGAAGAAACTGGGCGTGGCCTAGAGTGACGTCACCAGTCCCGTGGCTGGCGCCACTTGTTTATGTAAACAGAAGCCCATGTTTATATCAACAGTAGCTGATAAGGTTAATAAACATGATTTACGACCGCTACTGTCATAAACAAAAAGTCTGTCATCGATGGGTGACTTTTATTTGTTTATTTATAAATAATTATAAATAATTTTTAAACAAAAGCTATATCACGCATACGATGCCAGCCCTCCCCCTTTTGCCCCAAGCAGACTCGAGCACGACTCCCTCTCTCTCTCTCTCTCTCTCTCGCTGTCTACTCCATACCGGCCCCGAGCTCGAACGCACGTGCGCGACTCTCGCTATACCAGCCCGTAGCCCGGACCCGCTTCTCTCTCTCACCCCTCTCTACGCCATACACGCGCGCGTCCTCCAAAGCCGTCGTCTACCTGTCGCTCGCGTATACCTGTTGTTTGACTTTTATTGCCCTAGCGCCGGCTCTGATCCTTTCTGCGCTGTAATAATATGTAACCTGTATGATTTCCTACTACACGGTGCCGCAAAGCCTACTCTAAATTTCAGCTTTGGGGCTAATTGATGGGATTTGTACACATTAAAATAGAGAAATTTTTGTTTGATACACTCTTATATTTATTTAATAAAACAGTAAAAATTGAATACATGATATATTTATGCGCGCTCGTGTGTGTATGTGTGTGTGCGTAGAACAATAAAGCATATTTACAGCTTAGAAACTAACGATAGGAGATGAATAAAAAAAGTTATAGCGGAAACATAACGTCGTACACATCTTTTCCGATTCTGGCTAAGCCAAACGCATAGATTTCTGTTCAAACTACATCTAAAACGTCGACGCTTACAGTGGCGAAATTTAAGTTTGTCTTAACAATTTCGTCGATTCTATATTTATGAAGGGCGTAATAATGTTTGAACGAGTTTACATTTTTCAGAATTTCACGACATAGTTCAGCCTCTTCTCTTTTCAAAGCGTCTTTTATATAATCTAAAATTGAGTCCACGCCGCAACTAACTAATCCCGAAAGCTCCTCGAGCTGTTTAAAACGCAAATCGATGCACTCTTTTACCTGTCTTAACCCAGCGAACGTTTGTTGATGCATAATTATAGTGTAATTACTAGGCGGACTCTCGTACTTTTTTTGCTTCTTGCATGCAGGCTGTGCAGGTGGATGCTATTGTGTTTCCTCGTCATGGCCACCGCCGCCGCCGCCGACACTGCTGATGAACTGCTGACCGTTGTCATTTCTGCTGTAGGTGCTGATTTTAGTGTTGGCCTCTCGTCGATGCCGATCGCCCTTGCTCCGAAGCTGTTTGTGAATGTGACATCGTGATTTGGAAGGAGGATCTTGCTAGGATTTCCAAAATCCTGGTAGAACGTGAAGGAGTGATTCAGATATGCATTCATAGCCTCCATCTGATCTTTGATCACTTCCCAGCTGTGTGTGTCGAGTGTCACATACTTGGCTGGCGATCCATTTGCATAAATTTTTAACACTGCTCTGTATGGTTGCACGCTTGCAGTTTGATTTGTTGAGCGCGTACGTCGTCGAGTACAACAAGTTGCAGGTAATCGGCTTATTTTTCCAAGACTCGGCACTTGGTGGTGGTGCTGCTGTTACTGAATCCTATATTGTTAATGCTAATCCTGAATGAAAATTGATGATTCTTCGAGCCACTACTTTTTCCAAAAACTTGGCTTTTCCCTGTCCACGCACGTATATACGGCGCGCGTCTTTCACCAAGTTGCACAGATTACAACGCAGATTCTTGAAGGAGATATCTCCGTCGTGCCACTCTAAACCGTGTACATCGAGAGTGCAGTAATTATTCGTCTGCTGCATATCCGCGAGTAATTCGGTAAAACTGCACGGCGCGCCGAAAGCCTTGAATATCGATAACGTAGTCCGTCATGATGACGATGATGCTGTTGCTGCTCAAATACGTTAGGTGCTGGCTGTTTCGAGAGGGAGACTAATTGCAGACTGTCAGCGCGCTCGCCTTATGAAGCGCGAATGAAACAAAAAATTTTTTTTGAGGCGCTGTGATCGAGTGTGCGTGCGCATCAAGCGCTAAAATCCGTTACGATTTGGCGGCTAGAGTCGATTTCCAGAACGTTGTCGTACTCTGCGTAAACGATACAGTTGATAGCAGTGAGAAGAGCCATCTCAAATCTCACTTCTATGCGTATACTACCCGAGCGCATGAGATTCCAATGTGAGGCACAGTGTGCCGTTAAATCAGGAGTGAAATCGAAGGCCGTCAAAAAATTGCCTTTGTAATAGTTGTAGCGATTGATGCCGAAACCTTCGTTGAGAAAATGCACGTCTGTGCCCGTGTAAAGTGTTTGAAAAGCGTCAATGTGGAGTTTGTCGAGACCCGTGAAACGTAGCTGCAAAGGTTTGCTTGGAATTTGTATTTGCGCATGAGCCAGTAAAACTCCAGGACTGATTTTTACTCTGCGAACTATGAGTGTAGCTTCTTTGATGCTGAGTTTGAATTTCCCATCGGCTGTCGCGTCCATCAGATAAAAAGCATGCTTACTCCTCACAAGACGTACGCGCATTTCTAGGCCATTAATCAGCATTTTATCCTGATTAAAAAGGTCGTGATGTAGATGTCCAATCATGTCAAAGTATCGTCGATTCTGTGTAAAATATTTGCGATTTTTCAGCCCTTTGTTCACGATCATAGGTGCTGTGGCAGTGCTCACCGCATTAGCTGGCGAATCGAAACCGCCGCTCGTGTCGTCGTACCACAGACTCGCTGTAAGATGTGACTCTTTAGCAGCCGGAGCGTAGTTGAGAAGCGTCTCGATGTACGCTCTGTAAGGATAGGCGTTATTAGGCGGCGAAACAATTTTCTGGTTGAAAAAAACGTCAATCTGATTGAACATTGAATACATGAAATTGTTGATCGGTCCGACTTTAAGGTCTTCGGTCGTTGCAGTAGCCTCGTCAGCGGGTACGATTTTAGCTTGAACATGAAGCATAGTGTGAGCCAGATCAAAGTAATGCTTGCTACCTGCCGGCACGACAAATTCCAATGATGCGTCGACATCGTCGCTAAGAGACGACACAGGCTTATAATGCAGAAAGCTACTGCTTTCAATGGACGTTTGGGTGGTTGGAAGCGTGAAAAGTTCCAGCTGGCTGGACATGCATTCCCTCGAGTGAGAATGTAAAAATGCCATTTTTACCCCAAACTAAATACGTCTAGGACCAAAAAAATCCGTAACATTCTCAAACTCTGCTGATGCTGCTGCTGCTGAGTACTTCTCTTTTTAGGCCTCTTCTTCGTTTTTCTCGTGGTTCTCTTCTTCCGTCCTGCCGTATTTTGTTTGCGTTTTTTGCTAGAGCCGATTGTATTCGATGTACGTGTCTTTCTCAACTGACGCCTTCGATGCATTGCGCGTGATTTATAACCAGAGCCTTTCATCATTTCTGCTATCTTTTCACCGGCTTTTCTCTTTAATTTTTTTCCAGATTTTTTAGTACGATATTTGTTGTTTGCAACGTCGTCCAACATGTTCATGCCCCGTGCGAACAGCCTCTTTGCCCACAACTCTGGCACCGGAAGCGATGTACGAAAGAATTTTACGAAATAAACCTCCGAGCCACGCACTTACACCTCGTCCGCGCTGATACGTTGAACCGGAATAGACGTGTCTCACTCCTCCACCGCCTACTTGCTCGTCGTAGTAGCGTATGTAGTGACTCATCGTGACATAGAGTTGCTCTCTCTCTCTCTCTCTCTCTCTCTCTCTCTCTCTCTCTCTCTCTCTCTCTCTCTCTCTCTCTCTCTCTCTCTCTCTCTCTCTCTCTCTCTCTCTCTCTCTCTAGCGATTACATTTAAAGTGAAACGTAACCGTCAGCGTTCCATATTCGAATGGTATTCGCACTCCGTGCTGATCCCTTATATCTATGACAATCGAGCGAAAACTGAGATATAAAAGTGGAATACAATGAGCAGGTGCAAAATGTCTCACGATATTACTGCCGAATTTGTACTTTGCACTATCCACGGAAAATATACGCAGTAGAGCAGCTTGAGTGTCGCCTACAGTGTGTGGCTCGCATATATCCGTGTACACGTAGAGCTGATCGGGAATAGCTCGGGAAAGCGAAGCTGGTCTGTTCCCTAGCGCGACTACACTGCCCATTGACGATGTGACAAAGGTGCCGGTTTTTCGCCAAGTCTCGGAATCTTCGAAACCGAAAATACGGCAAATTTTTTCGTTAAACGTTGTCTGATGCTGATCAACGCAGGTACACTTGCGCTGTAGCATGTAGTAGCCCTTTTGAAAGGGTGCAACATCGAGACGCAGATGATCGTGAAAGGCGGCTGATTTATTTATTTCGTTGGCTAGTTGCTCGATCTTATTGTAAATACCGTACGGAAAAAATGCGTTTCCTGCTTTGCCTTTTCCGACTGTTTAAACGTCACAGGGGCGCATCTTTGTACCGCTGTGTTGCGTATGATTGTAAGCCTCGATGATTTTCTGCACCACGTCGATGTAACGTTGCATGTTATTGTGAGAAAAGTATCGCCACATTCGTTCGCGTACAGTACGGTTTAGTCTTTCCACCACAGCCGCTTTGATATCGAGGTTTCGAGCTGTATGGAATTTGATGTCGCGTTTTTTCAAAAATTCCTGTAATGTCGAGCCTACAAACTCCTTACCCTTGTCGGATTGTAAGAGTATCGGGACGCGACCGTTGCTGCGTTCGAGTATTCGTCCGAAGGCTGCGGTGACGTTGGCTGTAGTTTTATCGCGTTTCAGCTTTATCGGTGTGTCGAATATCTTGATGAATTTGTGTGAATGATGAATCCAGTGTTTCAGCAGAAGGCACGTTTTTTGAGCGTAACTCTTGGGCACGCTGTCGATAATTTCTTCAGTCATTGGTGCCTATGTGGCCTCTATTTCGTCGACGTCGCGCTCGTAATCGTGTTCAGCGTGAGGTTCGGAATCTTTGAAAAACAGATATCGCCACAGTACTTGTAAATACTTTTGACATTTTTCACGCTCATCTGTAAATTTATTCGAATGTAGAATTGTGTGCATCTCGGAATCGAGTCTCGAGAGATTGTCGCCGCACGTTTGAACAGAGTTTTCACACGACTCGTTTACTACTGGCGGTGCTGCTGCTGGCTGAACGTTTTACATGCGCGAAAACATATCTTCGGGCACGATAATCATTTTTCTCGCACGATCCATTTTAGTCTTCCGCTGCTGCTGACTTTGAATTAAATAACTTCGAGACAAGAGCACTAGGTGCGAGTAGAAGCGGCAAAAAATCACCACCGTGCTGTACGAGAACTCGTTTCTTCTTTTGCCAATCGCTGACAGATTTCTTATTATTGCAAATCGTCAATTTTCTCAGCAGGTTTTTGTGCTTTTTGAGTCGTCGTTTATGCGAGTCTTTGATTTTGATCACACCTTGCAAGATATTCAAAGCGCACTCGCATATGCAACGCACGAGTCTCTTGTCGGCTGTGCGTAAAAGAGTAGTACGTTATTGGCCATCCGTGTGACAATGAGCGTTCAGTACAGCTGCTCGTTTTCTGTTGAAATGCTTGGTGTCGAGCGCAGCCACGGGTATACAACAGCCAGCCTGTTTCTTCTTCGATGTTGTTGGCGCCATAGCTTCTCGCCTACTGGCTATGCCGAGAGCTCTGCACACCTATTTTGTATTTTCACTTTTTACCGAATTTCGGCACGTAGGCGTACTGAATATCGTCGCTTGGGAATATACACGTGCGAACCCTATACTCGTCCACGGCCGCTTGAGTTAGATCGAGAAAAAGATACGAGTGAGGTCCGCACGTAGCGTCTATGTAAGCCTCCTGCAGTAATCTCGGATCTTCTGGATAAATTTGTCGCGCGAGATGCCGAATCTGAGCTCTGTCGCGAGGATTTTTAAATATAACAAGATACTTTGAATTTAAACTTATGTCGCGCTGAGACTTTCCCTGGTGAAAAATATTCTGCGTCACCAGAAAGACCGACAAATTCAAATGATGAATTCAACTATATCGTTCGATGATTCTCGCATCAAGTCGTCGAGAATCAGTAATTTTTTCTTTCCCGTATCCACGGAGTAATCGCTTCGCTGTGGAAGTCCCTCTCGAAACTCGATAGGTACAGCAGCACTCTCGCCAACTTTGAATTCACTGCGGTACGTGTTTTGCCACTCGGTATAGTAGAGCAGAACCTTGTCGAAGCGAGCATCGCACATCTCTGGCAGATACTCGAGAAATTTTTTCAGAAACAAGCTTTTTCCAGCTCCTTTCGGTCCTGCTATGCACGCCGTAAAAGGATGCTTCCAACGCGTATCCATCTTTTCGACTAAAGTACTCTCTTCCCGAAAAGCGCTTTTTATTAATATTATTTCTCTACCGCGGGGGGCGGTGGCGGCGGGCGCGGGCCGTGTATACGCGTGTACTCTCACGGGCCTCGTATACGCGTATACTCACGCGGGCCGAGTATACGCATATATTAGCAGCCACGAGTATCATCCGCGTACGAGCCGTCTATACGCGTGCATGTACGGCTCGCCTATAAGCGTGCGATGATGAGTGGGTAAAGGAGAGAGAAGGATGTTATAATTACAAGAAAAATTTTAAAATACTTGTTTTTATTATAAATATATTAAACATAACGCAGAACAGTTTATATTACTTAAAAACTAATACAAAAACGAGATTCTTTTATTTATTTACTTTTATTTATTCACAAACAACTTACATACTATACTTAACTTTTGTAACTGTACGGGAGCGATAACCCGGGAGTAACATACCTACGCTTTTTTAGAACTATGCTGCACGATTTGACCTCTTCTCGCGTTACGACAGTGTAATCTGGCAATCTTGTAATAGAATTAAACTTAAGATTAATGCATTCATTCTCTTCATCAGGCTTAAAATAATTTTCAATCATACTCTGAATGCTAGGATAATTTATTCTCAAAGAATTCGAGAAATTTAGCGAGATACCCTTGACTTTACATTTTTCGGATACCTCGCCAGTTCTCGAATTCACGGTTCTGTAGCCGTAAAATTTCGGACCACCCGAGAGGAAGCTCGTAATATAAGTCCCTTCGTCGAGCTCGTTGGTCATATCGGCGAGCAACGAGCCTAACTGGGGCCTGTATTCTTGTGCGTTTTCGTTGCACACAAATATGCACGAATCAGTGTCGCTGTACAGCGTTTGCTTGCCGAGCTTCTCCAAATACGAAAATAGTTTCAAGCGGGCCAGAGTTGTCGTGTAGGCTGCTATAACTACGTTCGTATATGGAGTAGACTCCACAGCATCGTCGATGTACTGCCAGCTCGCGTACATCGCCTCCTCGTTGACCAGCAGGAGACTTAAGACCTCTTTATCCTCGGCCGTTACAAGTTTAAAGAGGTCTTCGCGCTCCTTGACGATCACCGTCTGTTTTAAATTATCACGCTGTCCGAACTTACCTCAGAACGAGTTTAGACAGAGCTTCGCAACAGTGCGCAGGCCAGGGGTTTACGCGATTTTTTCCAGATCGAGCGATATCCCCTCATTTTCGCGATACTCGCGAACGTAACGCGCTTTCGATTCCGCGTCAACGCACCAAGCTGGAAACCCCGATGCTTCCTGCTTTAATCGCAAGAAAGTGTCGATGTAGGCAGCGAAAGGTACTCCTTCACCTGTGAGCGGATCGTACTCGGTCATACTATACTGCCATATGACGAATATTTCAGTTATAGTATAGCCGAGTTTGATGGCTTTTCGCAGCTCATCCTCCACCCAGGTTCCGCTGAACTCTCGCCGACTCGCATCCGGGTGGCAACAATCGCTCTGCCGCATCTCTTCGCAGCATGTACGACACAGTGCGAAGAGAATTTTGCCGTGCATTTTTATCGGCAAAAGAGTGCTTATCGGCGCGCCTATACCCGCCCCTGGGGACTATTTCTATAGTCTGTGGCTTTAAGAAATTTTTTCTATAGAGATGAGAGCACGCGAACGCGATTATTGTAGCCACTACAAACAGGTCCGTGAATCGTCACATCCATGCGACAGTAGTCGTCGATTTCCTTGCTGAAATCGAATACTGCTTTCGCTGCATGCATCTCGCTGTGCGACAGCAAAAACTGCTCGCGCTCGCTCGACGACATAGTGTCGGGCGAATAATAGTGCGCATATGGTATGGCGCCACGGTATTCGGCGTTAGCCGAAGTGTTAAAAAGGTGTAGAAAACAGTCTTTTTTCGTAGTCTCACCTAAACTAAATGTAGCAGGCAACGCGACCAAATTTGAAAATAGCTGAGAGTATCGATGAACTTTGTGCGTCCATGCCGGATGCATAGTATTTTCTGACCATTCAGTATGATGCTTGGCGCGCAATTTATTTTACGTTCGACAAGCCGTCGTAAAACGAATTACGCATCGTACCCTCGTGCGTTGTGCGCGATGCATATTATATTTTCAAACTCCGTTTTGTCGCGTACTACAAGCTGTAGCAGCTGGCCAACGGGATCTTCGGTAAATACATGCACGCGCACACCGCACGAGGGATACCATTCTGAAATGTCGTCAGAACTTATGCACTCCGTGCAGACTTGCTGTGCAACGCAGACATTCGGGACGTGCATCTTTATGCTTTCATCGCCTCGATACGATGCTTCTTGCATCGTTTCCAGATCGTAGAAAACATAAAGATATTTTTCGCTGAAGCATCTTTTTTTTTCGGTTGTATAAAACAGTGTTGATTATAACCGTGTGTCGAACTTGCAATGTCGACACCAATTTTTTCCCGCACTCGTGCTTACCGCGCTGCTGGTTCACGCTTTTGCAGTAGGTAAGACAAATCTGCAGCACATCGCACAATCGCTTGTGCTTCGCTTTGTATGATCCCGCAACCGAATGTTTGCAAAAACATACATCGCCGGAAAAACTGCGATTGCACGATGCGCATTTTTGCAAAGCTTCGTTCTCGCTACAGGGTGGCGAGACAAAGCAGCGCGAACACAGCTGCCTACAGTTGTGATCCTCGATATTACTGTAGTCGCGATTGCAAAAAGTACAGAAAAATTTTGCCTTCGCAGCTCCAAAAATATTGACGATCACGTCGTAATGAAGCTCGGAGTAGAGCAAAAATATTACGGTTGTGCAGGCATCGCAGCGTCCGTCAAAAAATGGTACTTCACCACTGCCTATCGAGTCTTTCTCGTAAGCAACTAAAGCTGGACCACGTGGAGTAAAATAATGCTGGAATTGAAAAAGCTCTTGTACACCACAACCTTCGCGAGGTACGAGAACTCCGGCATCCTGGCACAATTTTAAAGCTCGCTCATGCTGTAGTTGCCTACGACCGTCGTGGATGACGTTCCACTCGGCTCGCATCGCCGGGGTATCGTTCGTCTGAAGCGTGATTTTCGCCTCGCCTACAACGAGCGCTCTCGACAGACAGATATTGTCACGATTGCTGATCTGAATGATGGACCGTTGAGAAACGCTGTCGACGGTCAGTTTTTCTGTCGAGAGCCACCTGCACCTACAGGCATCTCTACGACGGTCAAACAAACGGTAAATGACTTGTCGACTCGAAAATTTGCGTTGCTCTGAACGAGTCCAGACACCACAGACCATAAATCATCGCCAGTCAGCGCGCTCGCGAGATGATACGAGAGCCCGGCCGACCCGTTTGCGAAATATTCTCTCGAGATTGAAACACCGACGCGATCGCTCCCGCTTTTGATTAGAGTTAGCAAATACTCATAAATGTCACGTATTGCTAACTCAACCCAGCTGAGCATGTCGATCCCACGCGGTGGTGTTTTAATCCGTAGCGTCAGACGGCGAGCGTCTGTACGGAATTTCCGTACGCGATGCACCGTATTCGCGATAATTTCGAAGCGACGATAACGCTCATCGTCACGAGCTTCCTCCTCCTCCTCCTCCTGATCCGAATCAGAAGTTGCAACAGAACCGCTTACAATACTATTGTTCGGCGACGGTGCCTCTTCGCTCGAGGTATCGCCGCCGCCGCCTACCTGCGATATGCCGCTCGCTGTGCTGTCATCGATGATCGGGTGACCCGCATCGTAGAACCCGACCTCCTGCAGCATCGACAATGTAGGTAATCTCTGTACAAACAGTTTACACTTGTTCTCAAGTTTCTAGCGGAGATCCGATGATTCGTTCTCTGCTTAGTTTTGAAAACTAATCTGTTGGCGATAATAAAACAAAGCCCGAGTTCATGATCACACGATACTTCCTAGAGCTGATTCGCGAAACATTGAGAACCTTTCTTTCGCTCTCACCCGTCTCCGATTTTTTCTGATAAGCCCACGACGCTGGAGCTCAAGTGTATACAAATAATCCAGTCCGAGTCTAGCGTTACCAACGGTCTCGCATTCTTAAGACAACGAACGTCGTTAAAAGGCAAAGAGTGGAGAGGTGTGGTCCGCCTCTACCTACGTGCAGAAATGTTTGTCAACGGCTTACGTTTATGACACGGCTTGCACCGATCAGTCCGCTCTGAGTCCCTACAGAGAGCACACACGTGGCCACCATCATGGCAGAATTGAAAAAATTAGTAGCCCAACTCGATGCGCTTCTCGCAAGTATCAAAGCTAAAAAACGTGCAATGGAGAAGCTGAACGGCCAGCTTGAGCGCTACTAGCAGAGAATGCTGGACATGTCAGCGCTGTTGCAGCAAAAACAGCAAGAAAGGCTTCTCTGGTGGTACAGTTTGTGCCGATCAACGTGAGGTGCAGAGTGTGCATCACCAACAGTTCGTAGCATGACGTGTGGCATCAGTGCTGGAGGTGCCTTCTCTTTCGCTGCTGGAAGTGCAACGGACAGCCCTGCCCGTGCATCCTGGATATGGATTCGCCGAGATCGCCTTCGCCTCCACCATCATCAGCAGGTGACGACAACGATGGTAACGACAACAACGTCCAAGGTACGCCACCGACATCACGCCGCAACCGCAGCGTACCTTGCAACTTTCATCGGATGCCTACTCCACCGAAAGAGTTGGTGCCTGGTTTACTGCAAGGAGGGCCCACACCTCAACTGCGCCAACAACGCGCCACTGGCAAGTGTACGTGTATTGCTTATTTGTAATTTATAGCGTAGAAATATAGAGTGTGTGTGTGCGGCTGTGTAGGTGTTTGTGTGTGTGCGCGCGCTCGTGTGTCATTTTATTATTTCATTACCTTGTAAGCTGAGTCATTCGACTTGTACGCGTTTTTTAGTAAATAAATATTGTGCCAGAATTTCTCTTTTTATGCGTGCAAAACCCCCACTCCCATCAACAATCCCCAAAGCCGAAATTTAGAGTAAGCTTTGCGGCACCGAGTAGTAGAGTTATATATGCACGCGTTGATTTCGATGCGTATCATTCTTCAAGCAATCGTCAAAGAAGCAACTCGACCATGGGACAGGAGCAGAGCAAAGAGCAGAAAAAAGGTTCTACGTGGGAGGAGAGACAGCCTCTCATGAGAAGCAAGGAGCCAAGAAAGCAGAACAATCAGTCGTCATTCTCAACCAACACTTTCTCGTATCCAGAGAAAAGCGGTTATAATAATATGTCTAAAAAATCCTCCTCCTCCTCGTCACAGAATCAAAAATCCTTTTTCACAAATACCTTTTCGTGCCCCGAAAAAGACGGCTACAGCAAGCTGAAACGCTAATTACAATAATATATATTTCAAAAACAATCGGACCTTTTCAGGGCCACCATATAAATTATATACGTGGAATAATCTCTCTCTTTACAGCGCAGAAAGGATAAGAGTCAGCGCTAGGGCAATAAAAGCCAAGCAGCAGGTATACGCGAGAGACAGGTAGACGACGGCTTTGGAGGATGCGCGCGAGTATGGCGTAGAGAGGGGTGAAAGAGAAAAGCGGGTCCGGTACAGCAGCGGCGGAGCCACCGCGCCAGAGCTCGGGGCTACTATAGTGTAAAAGGAGAGGGGGGCTATGGGCTGGTATAGCGAGAGTCGGGCACGAGCGTTCGAGCTCGGGGCAGGTATGGAGTAGACAGCGAGAGAGAGAGAGAGAGAGAGAGAGAGAGAGAGAGAGAGAGAGAGAAAGAGTCGCGCTCGGGTCTGCTTGGGGTAAAAGGGGGAGGGCTGGCATCGTATGCGTGATATAGCTTTTGTTTAAAAATTATTTATAATTATTTATAAATAAACAAATAAAAGTCACCCATCGATGACAGACTTTTTGTTTATGACAGTAGCGGTCGTAAATCATGTTTATTAACCTTATCAGCTACTGTTGATATAAACATGGGCTTCTGTTTACATAAACAAGTGGCGCCAGCCACGGGACTGGTGACGTCACTCTAGGCCACGCACAGTCTCTCCATACCAGCCCATATACTACTTGCGCTAACCTCACGGTGCAAATAAGGACTACTTTAGTCGAATAGACGAGACTTGCGGATTTTAGCATTCTGTGCTATAAAATTTTATACGATACTCTTGACTTAAATAGTTCAGTTTTATACAGCGCTTAGCGCCCTCGCTACGCTCGGGTGCTAACTGCGCCATGTAAAAAAGAACCATTTAAGTCACACGTATCGTAATGTTCTTTTTTTTGTGCTACATAAGATCTTATATTAGAAGTTACATATCGTCGGTACTATTTCGATATCCAGGACGAAGCCGTCCAAGGCCGAGATTCGTCGCCACTGAATCATCGACCCGGCTTGTAAAACTGCGTGCGTTTCTCTGTCATTCGCACGCGCGAGCGTCATCCTTAAAAAATTGTACCTTTTGTATCACGACTTTAACTTTAACAATATATTTTATTCTTTTCCATTCACCCTACACGTATTGATTGTTTTTTTTTTATCGAACTGGGCACGAGAAACTTCTGGTCAGATAGTAACATCAGAGGGGGACTCGCAAAAGGGCTAAGGGGATGTGGGAGCTGAAAACACTGTTATTCTGTTCTATATAACTTTTTGAACAAAGCTTGCAATGAAAAACCAAGACCAGAGCGCCATAGTGTTGAGTTTAGTGAATCATTCTACCGAAAAAAAATACCAATCGGACTTTTGGTTTTTGTAAAAGTTGTTAAATACGAGCGGTTGTTTACGCTTGTGTATGTGATTACAGCGCTAACCTCAAACATCCATTTTACTTATTAACTTTTTCTAATTTGTAATTTCATCAATATAATGAGCAGAGCGCCATAGGTTTGAGATAAGTGAATCATTCTACCGACAGAAAATGTCAATACGGCTTATAGTTTTTTTTTTTTTTTGGCATTTGAAGTACTAAATACCCCGTGGCGGATTTGCGAAGCTAAAGCTCCCACCTCCCCTTAAGAAAGCTAGACGTCCCGACGATTCCAGAAAATAATAGAGAGAAACCAAGAGATATCTTCGGAACAGTATGCAAGTGAGACATGCGTTTCGCAGGCACGAGCGCAAAACGAATCGAAAGATTTTTGAGTCAGCTAGAGCAGAATATGGCGAGCGCGCAGATGACAGATAAAGAAAAGCTAGCCGCACTGCCTTACGTATTTACGGGCTTAGCAGTCGAATGGTATCACTACAACAGAATCGAATGACAGGGCTGGTAAGATTTCCGTAGTCAGAACTGCGCTGGTATGAAACGAACAGGCGGCTACAACAACGCCTAGCCTCCGATGTAGAAAAAAGATACCAGGGCGCGCATGAACCCTTGAGCGCGAGCTTAACCGCGCTTGACTCGACGAAGAATTAGAAATAGAAATAGAATAGAAATAACTTTTATTTTCGTAGTTAAAAAAACAAAATATACATAGTATTACAGATTGTATATTCAAATTAGCATTTGAATAGCTAAAACAACACAGCAGTTATATCACAGTTCGTACATTTCATCCTTCTTAATTTCTTATTATAATATCAATGTTACGTTTTATTACACATATTACATCATTTTCGCATCATAGATGATTGCGCATCAAATGGTTACGCAACAATCGCTTAAACCCAGCCAGCAAAGGCAAAGTTTGCACACCCCGCTGGAGGGAATTCCATAGACTCGCACCGTACACAGCAAACGAATGCAGTCCCACATCAGTTCGCGACCCTGGAACCGAAATATCTCTGGACACCCTACTGGAATCCCTGTACTGGTTTTTTAAGAGGGCCGCAAGGTACGGCGGCTGTCCCATGCAATAAGCTTTATACACTAACACCGCCGCAAAGTACGCCCTTCTTTCTGTAGTATCCAACTAGCCCAGTTTCTTTCTATAGGGAGTAATATGCTCGCGCCTCCCAGCACTACATATATATCGCACGCATGCATTTTGAAATCTCTGTAGTCGTGTCTGGAGCTCCCCAAACATATCAAGGTACACTACAGAACAGTAATTTAGGTGAAAAACAGCAAGTTGTTAATTTAGAATCCATGACCACACCAAGGTTAGTTACCGTGTCAACAAATGGGACAAAGGTGCCGTCCCGTACCTCAATATTAGGCAAGTTTAACCGCTGCAGTTGATTATGTTGTAGTTCGAACCAAAAATTATAACCTTAGTCTTGCCAGTATTAAGATGCAAAGCATTATCAGAGGCCTACCCTGACACAGCTCTCGCCACGCGTCTTTCGTACATTGAGTGTAGGTTTGCAGGTCGTCTGCGCATAGCAAATGCGCGACACTCTTCGTCAACAGTTTTTTTGGTCACTTTAATATCTCTAAGTTAGTCAGTATGACTTTGAGATCATTAACGTAAAGGCTAAACATGAGAGGTCCCAGAATAAAGCCTTGTGAGACGCTAAGGTTGGTAGTTAGCCAATCTTATTCTTCGTTAAATGTTGCAACTACTTAATGATTACGTCCTGTAATAAATGACTTAACCCACAGGACTACTGCTCTAGAGAAGCCCATCCTGATCAGTTTACGGAGTAGCTTCAAAGGGGATATCGTGTCAAACGCCTCGCTAAAGTCAAAAAGCAGTAAGATGGTCAGTAACTTTTTGTGACTGTCAATCCCTGTCCTTATGTCTTCCGTCTGCTTCAGTAGTGCTGTCTGCGTTGAGTTGTTGCTTCGGAAACTGGTTTGAAAATGGTCAAGAATTTTTCGTGACTCTAGATGTTCTGGGATCTGGTCATGTACTATCTTTTCCAGGACCTTAGAAAGGAAGATCCGTAGTGCTATTGGATAAAAGTCACGAGCCCCCTTCCAGGCCCCAGGAAAAACTCCACTTGATAATGAAGCATTGAACAAAGCTACAAGATGGTGGCCGAGAACTGGTAGAGACTTCGCAATGACACTATGAGGTATCCCATTCTCACTCTTTGCTTGCGACGAGTAATGAGCAACTGCCAGCACAACATCCGAAAAAGTAACTTCACGAAAAGTAAAGCCACCCTTGCTGGCTTCCGACATGATATAAGATCTGTCCAACGCTCGAGATTGGATATGGACACACCAGCGAAGTAAGGGTTCAATTCATCCAGAGTAAAACCATGCAAGTCATTATTTGCTTCTTTGCTTTCGCAATGAGACCAACATTACGAAATTCACTCCATATATTTTTATCATTATCAAGTGGATCGAAAATTCTGTTTTGTATAAAAGTCTCTCGCGCTCGAGCAGTATGTTCTTCAGCTTCGGCCACGAGAGACTGATATTCTGTCTACAGGTCGTCTAGTCGTCGTGTGTCTCGTCGTGCTTGTTTGTGCCGTCTTTTTAACGCGTCCCAGAGGTTATATAGGTTTTTAAGCTTGGTTTCTAGCCACAGAGGAAGACCTTTTTCCTTAGGTTTATATTCTTTCAATAGAGCAAGTTGACCAATGACTTTCATAATGTTTTGACTCAGATGTTCAGTGTCAAGTCAGGTGTCAAATCTGCTGTCTGGACAATTCACTGTCGACCATTCACAAGAAGCAAAAAAGGATAGGAGTTCCCCCGTATTAATCGACTTAAAATACTTGTATGTAAAACTGTTGAGAGTAGGGGGTTCTACAGTTTGAAAGTTAATCTTAACATCAATAATATTGTGCTTGCTTAGGAACGTCGCCAGTGAATTGTTTGCATTTAGCACTACATTGTCGTCGTCAATAAAGATTACATCAATCCATGTGTGCGAATCACCGACATGGTGTGTCGCACCATGATTCACTAACTTTAAATTCATTTCACAGGCGAGTTCTCGGAAAAACTCAGCATCGCGTGAAGTCAATAACATGTTAGCGTTTATATCTCCCAGTACTATCTTACAATCATATCCTACGGGATAGTTTCGTAAATCATCGTAAAGTTTGAATTTTCGAGAGAGATACCTGGTGGACTGTAAATTACAGCAACGAATATCGGCGTTAGGGTACCCTGTTAAACGCTACACATTAAGTATTTCGAAATACTCGGCTTTCCTTCAATCTATGTAGGTGATGAACAAAGCAGCGTAGCTTTGTAGTCATTCCGGACATACAGAGCTACTCCTCGCTTATTTCTATCCTGCCTCATAATCAAAAACCCATCTAACCCAGCACGCCGGAAATGTGATACGAGGGTCAAACAATGTCCAGGAATTGACGGAACATCCCTATATGCGCATAGAGAGAGAAAGCGTTAAGAAAACCCGCCCTCAACCCCCTCAACCCGTCACACTCTGCTCCTGTGACTCCTCCACAATCTAATCAATTCTCACTAGTCTTCTCACTGGTCACCGTCTGCGAGTCTAGGCTCACCGCGTCTATATCTCTCACATTACCACTATTTACACAATTTTCAGTGCTTATTGCACAGTCATAGGATGCATCAATCTCGTGCAGGTCAGCTGCAGTTGTAAACGAATGAGACAATTCTCCATCCCGTATTTTTACTAGGATACGACCGCCTCTATACCAAACGTATTTGAAACCAAGACTGCAAGCTAAACTTTTTAGACTACTAAATTGCAAACATCATTCTTTACTTAACTTCTTTACTTTACTTAATTTCATTTATAAAGATTTTACTTTGAACCAGGCTATTACTTATTTCCTGGGATAAATGCGAGACGTTAATATGGCGCGTGTTTAAGCCAGTTATCTTGTGTTTTTTTCGCATAATGTTGTTCAAAACAATGTCGCTTAAGAGACAACAACCTATGGCGCTGGTAAATTCTACTCACGTATTAGGACAGCATAACCGCACAGACATAATGTCAGTCCTAGCGACGGAAGTCAGAACAGTGCTGAGGACCGCGTGGGCCACGTCACTGCGTTCTTGTTTCGAGCAATCTAATATGCTGGAAATAATAATCTCTGCAGTAGACTTACCATCGCTCGTACCGCCCGCCGGAAAGGAACGACCGCCAGCAGTTCGACGTCGACTTTTACAGACCCTAAAACCATCTGTATCAGTCAACATGGAGGCGCCTGCCCCACCATTTACGTCGACAGATTCGAGATCCCTGAGCGAGACAAAAACTCGAGATACATCACAGTTATCGACACTATTATTGTTTTCTTAATTTGCCATGAACCAGGCACGACAGCAGCAGGCTTGATTTGAGAAGAAACGAGAGGAGGGACGCCGCTGTTGCATCTGCGGCCACCCTGGACTGCAAAATTTCGCGTATTGCCCAGCGAAGGCTGAACACAAGGCCATGAGGCGGAAGTACCCGTGGAACTTTAGATCGAAGAAGTGAAGCGAGGAAGAGAGAGTGTAGCTGTAGTGAAATAAAGTAACCGAATTTCCCCGAAACCCGTATTTTCTCTTATTTTCACCCCTATCCGAATCATACTCACATTCATTTTCAGCATCATCAGCATGTCACGCGACAAGCTGCAGAGCGGCTTTAACAACTGCGCAGCGTCTGGAAGGGTGAGTAACAAGCCCTGAAATTTTGAATCTCGTACGCACGTATGTCGCGCAATTAGGACTAGACTCTAGCAGACGAAGTCGGCAGCCGGCGCTGACAAAGGATTTTTTCCGCGAGGAGCAAGTACGCGCTCAGACTCGATTTCGCTTTTGCCGTAAATAGTGAGTTTCAACAAGCTTCGAGTGCCTGGAGAAACGCTTCCAGAACCACCTCTGCTTGCACCTATTTCTGGGGAGCCGTGACGGTCATAAAGACAAGTAGGCGAGTGTTCAGCCAGCGACCAAGTAAGTAAGATTCTTTTCGATACCAAGGATAAAGCTATCGAAGGCCGAGATTCGTCGCCAACAAATCATCGGCACGGCTTTGCCTGTGAAACCGCGCGCGTTCCTTTCACATTTATGCGCTCATTATTAGAAGATTGTAACATTTTATATCACAACTTTAACTGTGACAATATATTTCATTTTTTTCTATTCACACGCGACTGTTCTTTCTTTGTCCGATTCTCAATTATCCCGATCAACCGTCTACCCACGGATACACGGAGAAAAGCATGGTGCTCCAGGCGCACAAAGCATTTGTATCAAGCATCGGCAGGCCAAGGCACTGGTGATAGTGCTGCACACAGCGGCTAACGTCCGTTTGCTATCACCTGGCCGTCATCGAGGGAAAGCCGAGCGAGTAAAGAAGCTTCTCAAAGTGACGTGCGGAATCTTCGCGGCCGCAAGAATTGTCTGTCGAACGCCCCATTACAGTATGCATGCACACACACACACACACACACACACATAGTTCTAGTGCGGAGTTTTGCTGTTTTCTCCCATCTGGCGCCTCCCCAGGTTGCGGAAAGGGGAACGCTCGCCACTAGTGGAGGGTATCATGGAAATAAAATACACGAGGTGGACAAAAGAAGCGGCTAGGGGAAGGAACCCCGAAAATAAACCAAATATGGAAAGGGTAGTGAAGGAGAATACCATTACGGTGCAGGGGAGGGACACCCCAGTACCGGCGCCTACAGGGAGTGAGCAAGCAGGCTCCCAGGCGTCGTCATCCGGCGACCGCAATGCTGCAGAGGTTGGTCACTCAGCCCCTGCAGCATCCAATGCTACAAGTGACAGTAGAGCAAAGAAGGAGGACCGCGAGGAGGAGGCTGACAAAACCTTTACCCTCCTCAGCGAACGGATTAAGTCCCTTGTGGACTTTGTTCTGCCAAGGAACAATGTCCACAAGGAGATTAAGATGCTGGCTAGGGCTACTAGCAAGGCGCTTGGCGAGTATGCCAAACTGCGCCATCTTAGCCCAGCCTTGGCAACACCGACGGTCAAGAGGAAGGATAGGGGATGCCAAACCTCCCCCATCTTCCGCCAGAACATCCCCCAGAACACCGGGGAGCATGAGTTGCCATCGCCGCCACTACCACCGGCGGCGAAAAAGAGGAAGGCGGAAGGCGACACGCAAGGCCATTCAAAAGCCCCTTACTGGGCCACCGTAGTAAAGAAGGGCAAGAAGAGGACAAAGGGCAGCCAGCCGCAGCAGCAACAACAGCAGAGAGTTGCCTGCAAACCGGCCAAAGGCATGTCAGAGGGTCCTATAGCGGCACTCTAGCGGCGACCATCCAACTCCCGGCAGCAGCTGCTAAAAAGCTGCTACAAAATGGGAAAATAAGGATCGGATGGGTCAACTGCAGAGTTCGACTGCGAGAAGGATCCTCGCGGTGTTACAGGTGTCACGAAGCTGGACACATCGCGAGGGACTGCAAAAGCGCAGTCGACCGGTCGGCGCAATGCTACCGGTGCGGCCGAGAGGGCCATAAAGTAGTGGACTGCGGGGCCATAGTGAAGACCTCGCAGGAGTCGGGAGTACCTATTAGAAATGACTAAGGTACTCCAGATCAACCTGAACCACTGCAGGATGGCCCAGGACCTCCTGCCTCAGTTGGTCAGGGATGAGAAGGCAGACATCGTCATCATCAGCGAGGAGTATAGGGATCTCGAGGACCCAAGCTGGGTGAGGGACAGTACCAGCAAAGCGGCCGGGAGGTAGCCGGGGTACGCATTTACAGCTGCTATCTTCCGCCCGGCGACACCATCGAGGATTTCACGAGGTCCCTGGACGCCATCATCACCAGCGCCCAATCCTTCCGGTTGCCTGTTCTAATCGGGGGGGGGGGGGACTTCAACGCCTGGGCGACGGAATGGGGCAACGTGAAGACCACCGTTCGCGGACGCACACTCCTCGAAGCCTTCTCCACACTGGAGCTGGAGATCGCTAACAGAGGGACGACTAAGGGTAGCAAGTCGTCCATAGTTGACCTGACCTTCATCGATCCAATCATGGTGGGGGAATGGCACGACTGGAAAGTTAGCGATCGATACACGGGTAGCGACCACCAAGCTATCGTGTATAGGCTCTAGCTGACCAACAGAAGATCCGGGGCAAAGCTGCAAGCTGTGAAGAAGAGGTGGTCACCAGCTACCTTTGACCGAGAAGTGTTCCTCTGCTCCCTGGAGGAAGCAGTGGTAGAAGGGACACAATACATATATATATATATATATATATATATATATATAGTGTCCTATATATATATATATATATATAAACAATCTCTCTAATAAACAAAGAAGGAAAATTTGAGTTGTTCACCAATACACAAAATGAAACGGGCATGGCAAGTTACGTAGTAAAAATCTTGAGAGTTGTTTCTAATTAATCATTATATAACTCAAACCTTAGGTTGAATAAGCCCTTTGATGAACAAAACAGTTTTTTGCTATATGTTCATTATAACTACATATAATAAAGTTGCCTTTGTTCAATTGATCTCAGGTCTTTTTATCTTTATAAGTTGCTACAAGTCACAATTAATTTTGAAAAATAGAAGAATTGTTGTTATAAATATGTATAAAATGCTACGTCATTAACATCCATAATAATTTTGCAAAATACATCAAACTCACCTAACTTTTTACTTTATTAAAAGTTAATTTTTTTTTCCTGGGATTTTAAACCTTTTTAGTGAACTTTTTTTAATGTTTCATATTGCGCACTATCTAGGCTTCGTCAACGGTCAACCTGTACACCTAAATGCTGTCCTCGTATAATTTTTTTTTCCTATACACCGAAAACCACGGAGCGCTCCACCTAGACCTCGTCATCGGCCACCTTGTACAATAAGACACCGCCCTTGAATGATTTCTACATCTAGACACCAAAAACCACGATGCAAACTACCTAGGCCTCCTTATCGGCCACCCTGTACACTACTTAATGTAGAGCAAAGATTTATAATACTGTAGCTGACAACGACATACCGCCGTCTGTGGGAGTATGTAGAAAACTGTAGAAAAGCAATATCCTAATATATTAAACACATAGACTGTGCGGCTAACTTTACGGTCCTACCACTTTTGAGCTGAAAAAGAAAATCCGATATAAGCATATGAGCATTCTTGAATTACACAATCGTTTCTTATGACATAAAACGGCTTCTTAGCTAATATTTTCATTGGAAATCATAGTTTAGCATATAAAACTAACAGTAATGATAAGCACTTTTTTTCCGTAAAGGAAAAATCCGAACACCAGTATAGAAGTAAATAGTGGCGCTGGCGCCGCGGCTCCGTCTACTTCTCAAAGTCGCCTTCGTGACTTGATATATACATATATATACGATCGTCATAAAAATGCAACCGATCGGGCATCAGCGAGCGAGATGTCAGCTGCTAGTTATAATAATTGAGGATTCTAATGCTCGTTGTATTTTAATCCTCACATTTGATAATATAAATTCTCTGCGGTCAAAAGATAGGTAATTTTATTTTCTTTCTAAGTATATATGAAGCTATCAACTTTTACAATAACTTTATTAGAAAAAACTGAACTTTCAAAACTGAAAAATCGCCCAAAAAAACGTGCCAACAAAATGTAAAAACGGACTTTTTTCCCACCATGTTACAGTAGAAACAAAGAAAATGAAACTTGGTGGCTTAAAATACACTTAGTAAATGCTGAGATACAGGCGTATAGATATGCACACACACAAACAAACACACATACATTTTAAGCTCCGGTGGTCGGTGCTGGTCCCATGGAGTTTGGAGGGGGGGAACTCACTTAGATGCTGAAAAGGTTAGTCACCTGACTCCTGCTGCACGTAAAGCCGCAGTTGATATAGAATGCGAGGTGGATGCATACAGCGATAAAAGAGCTGCTTGCGTATCACACAAAAATGCTCATTTCGACTGTCGTGGCAGCAAAATCAAGGAATTATTCGACTGTGTCAAGAACAGGAACAATGTGCACAAACAGATTAAGGAGCTTGCCCGAAGCATAAGAGGAAGCTATAGAAATCTCTGCATGGCAGATAATAACTTACAGCAATGCCAACGCCCAGGAACTTAGGGAAGGGTATCCCAGATAACCCCAAGTCTTAGATCTTAGAAGGCGGATACAACAAAGGAAGCCCCAACTATTCCGCAAAATAAAAATGTAGGTAAAAAAGAGGAGGACAATGAACGTAAAAAGGCAGCGTGGCAAAGAGTCCTCACAAGAAAGTCTAAGAAAAAGGCAAGCAAAGAGGATAAAAATGTCCCTGGCGTTGCAAACTAGAACAGGGCCAACAAGAATAGACAGAAGCGGGCAAGAACTCCCAGACCGGATGCTTTAATCATCAAGGATACAGAAGAAAATAGCTATGAAGACCTTTTGTCAAAAATGAAAGCGGGCCCTTTACCTAACAAGCTGAAAGATAGAGCAAATAAAATACGCAGAACAGTGGCAGAAGATCTTCTTTTAGACCTTAAACGCACAGAAGAAGGCAAAACCTCGGACTTTCAGGAAGCGGTTTAAACAGTACTAGTGAAAGGCACCACAATAAAAGCACTACAGCAAGAAAATTAAATCTCTGCGAAAGACGTACGGTAACACGCAGATTACAGTGATGCGGATACTAGCTTAGATAGCGGCTAAGATACTAAGCTACAAAATATCACAATAGGATGGATCAACTATGGGATCCAGGTAGCTAACCGCAAAAACAAGCCGCTTGGGTATTATAAATGTCTAGCGGGCTAAGAATTATATGTCGATATTGCCCCGACGTCTGTATATGCAGTCTACGCATGCGCAACATTGTATATAAATAGCTATGACAGTGCTTTTATTTCTCAGTCTGTTCTCGCCCTTTAAAGCGGAGAGGTCAGTTAAACATATACATTTGTCGACAATATAATTTCTATATGTTTTTAATTTACTTTTCCTTTCGAAGGATGATATACGTGATCATTAAACTATAGCGGACTGAGCATTGAATGTTCATATTGCCCCGATGTCTGTATATGCAGTCTACGCATTGTATATAAATAGTCAGGACCTTGCTTTTATTCCACTGACTGTTCTTGCCCTTTGAAGCGGAGAGGTCAGTAAAACATAAAAACTTTTTTTTTCCATTTGAAGGATGATATACGTAATCGGTTATATAGTTACTATTAATATAGTTTATTGTTTATAAGATGGATTTTACAGTTTGGAGTGCCTGAACAGGCTGAATGGAAAAGCTGTGCGGTTAAGTTTTTTTAAAAAATTAAGGTAAAAAATTTAGTTACATACTGTTTCACACAAGTTTTTGTGCTACGAACTTATTCTTACTTTGTTGACTTTATGGGTTTCAGTGGAGAGGCGCGGTTCGTTTTGGCGATCTGTGAGATGAAACTGAAATTGTTACCCATGAGTCAAAATCGTTACATAAGTAAACGCACTGTAAAAGAGGTTTAAATGAGATGCGAATTACAAAGAGGTCACTCAAATTAAGAAATATAGATAGTGTGACCCTGAAGGACCGGAGAACCGAAGAATCGGAGAAAAAGTGTTCATGCTTAATATATAATATATAATATATAATATATAATGTATATAATATATAATATAATATAATATAATAATATAATATAATTTACCAACCGTTGTTGTTTTGTTTGCCCAACTTTCGCTAAGCATGTTAGTTAAAAAAATTGGCCAGTAATTGGTGTATTTGTCATTTTAGTTTGGGCAATTTCTACCAGGGTATATGTGTATATACTATAGTTCTTAATATCTCAAATAACTATTCAAAGAATAAATAATAAAATAACTATTTAGAGAATAATTTGCGTGGTGCTAATACATTTGGAGTCCACAAACAAAAAAATACTTATCATTTATAACTTAATAAAATTGCAATATTTTTAAAGTTGCCAAAACGTTTTTGAAAAATTTCGAAGTTTTAAAAGTTCTTATGAGATTTAATATCAATTTTTTTTCTAATCAAAGTTTCTAATAACAATTTTTCAAATTTCGAAATTTTTCAAAAACGTTTTGACAACTTTAAAAATATTGCTATTTTATTAATTTTAACCAGAATAACTATTTGTTTTTCTCCAAGACAACTAGATTTTTTCATGTGGGAAAGATCTACAATGTACTAGTTTTTGCGGCCAATCAGAACCGTACAAGTCTTCGTGGCAAATCTGAACCGTACTACTCTTCGTAGGGACCGACGATATGTAACTTCTAATATAAGATCTTATGTAGCACAAAAAGAATAGAACATTACGATACGTGTGACTTAAATGGTTCTTTTTTACACGGCGCAGTTACACAGTTTACACAGCTGCGCTCGGGTGCTAACTGCGCCGTGTAAAACTGAGCCATTTAAGTCAAGAGTATCGTATAAAATTTTATAACACAAACTTCTAAAATACGCAAGTCTTGCCTATTCGTGACTGAAGTAGTCCTTATTTGCACCGTGAGGCTAGTGCACGAGCGAGTATGATAAACACGGTGCGAAAAAGGACTAGTTTAGTCACAGATAGGCGTGACTTAACAGCGGATTTTAGCTACACTGTGCTATGAAAACCTTTTCATTGATAATTTACTCAAGATTTTATGCAGAATCTTTTTTTTAAATCTTGAATAAATATAAAAAAAATTGTTTTTTTAAGTGAAACATAAGTTATATATAAGAACTTATATAAGATCTTATGTAAGAGCTCGTTAAATATGCAACATAATATTTTGAGTATGATCTTGAACACAGTCTTGGGTTAGGTCTTAAATAAATATTTGAATAGATATTTTTTCTTATCATAAACTTAAGATTTCGTATGAGATTTTATGTAAGATCTTTCATAGGTCCGTGGTTGAAAATCGATGACAAGATCTTGTTTACGATCGTGGACAAGTTCTTATGCAAGATCGTTCATAAGATCTTATGTCAGATCTTTCAAAAAATTTGCAACAGACTAGACATTGTCTACGAGACCTCTGCGAGATATCTCGGTAGCGGGCTCATCATCTTCAAGCAGATGTGTAAATGAGTTTCTTTGAAATTCTTGAAAAACTAGGAAGTTTTTGATCTGTTAATCGCATTCGTTTCTACCAAGCTTCAACCTTTTAAATAGTAATCTTAAATTTTCGTCATTTGTAAATTGAAAATTCTGACTTCTTACTTTTGATAAGTCTGGATTTTATTGCACTTACGACTTTCCAAAAATCCAAATTAGTAAATCCTGACTTTGTAGCGTCATTTTTAGATTTTAATGTTTAGATCAGTGTATATTTGTCTAAGCGCTACCTCTATACCGAATGTAGTATAAACTGTTTTATCGAAATTTAAGAATAATTTATTAACAGTTAGCTACTTTTACATGACTAAGAGACATCTATTTGTTTTTTCTGCGTATCTTACCAGTGTATTTTGTCGTAAACCTGTGCTCAATTATAAGCTTTACTTCTATTGTCATCTATTTTAACAATTTGATTTCTATTGGGTAATTTACAGAACACTATTCTAACATTGTATTACCGCAACAGTGAGTTTTATATGAATATTTATGTAATATTATGTTGGACAATCTGTCCTTCATAATGACTATTAATAAAATAAATTAAGATAAGTTAAAGCAAGCTAGAAACATTATATAAAAATTTTCATAATGAAAGCATTGTAAATAATAAAAATTGTATCTGCTACTATTTAGTTAAATTTGAATACATACCAAATGACGTGGACACATTGGCCACTAAAGCGACAATTCCGACTGTGGTGAAAAAATGCCTTATATCTGGATACAAACCAATCATCGGGTAGGCGATAATTGTAAAAATTAATGGTACAGCAATAAAAATTGGTGCTTCTGCCATAGTTTTGCATATAAAGTATATTTCTGTTCTATACATTCCATTAGCATGTTCTCGTAGAAATATAGGCAATTCAGAGCAGAAAACCTAGAAAAATTAAAATTTTATCTTCCAATTGTTTCATTAAATACATAAATAAAAACCGCTGCCAATTCTTCGGCACGTAGCTTGCTCCAACAAAATATGTAGTTCCAATATATAAAATATTGTTCAAATATACAGTGTATTAATGATTTTTATAATTCTTTAAATCTTAATTTGATGTAAGCGGGCTAGTCGGGGTGGTCTAAAAAGGTCGGGTGAAGAGAAGGAGGCACGTGCGCTCGTTGCGACACGCTGGCTCCTTGGAGAGCAGAGTGATGAAGAGGCCTGCTGTAAAGCAGGCGGTGAGGAGGCAGGCTCTAGGTCGACTCTTGGATCGAGTCTGGACGAGGGAGGGCCGCCCAACCCGGTGTAGGTTGCACCACCCAATTTACAAAGGGGAAAGTGGGGAGTCTTATCCTTTTGTTATTACGGGGCCTATCCCAAACAGAGATCGGTCCACTCAAAAATGACTAGGGGGCGCGTAGCGCTTTAGTCGGAAATCGTGAGATCAAACGCCACCGAGGCCAAGGGCCCCGGAGGAGTCTTCTCCTTGACCAATGGTGCTTTCCCTAGGGGGAGTAGCAATGGAACCTTGAGGATCTCATTAGAGGTGATCCTCGGTTTGCGACGCTGTCCTGGGAGTCTGGGAGCAGTTGGCCTTCGCTTCGTCGGCGACAGCTTCCCTGGTGGCGGCCTCCTCTTCCGAGGAGAGATGGCGATGCTCCTGCGTTGTGCTGTTTGCGCAGACTGCCTGGCCGCTATTTTCCGACTGACGATTTGTAACTGCGTTGTCGGATTTGCGGCTGCCGGAGTCGGGGTTGCCCGATGGTAGAGACGAATGTCCTGGAGCTCTGGATCAATCGTGGGCTGCGCAGGGACATCTATCAGCTGTAGATGTTCGGGCCATTCGGCGTTCAACACGTCGGATGATGATCCTAGGGTGTGTGGCCTTGACCCAGGCGGTGGAGTGGCGGGCGGCGGCAGATCCGTTTGAGCACTGCTGTGTCGGCGATCTGGTGTGGGATCGGTCTGGACGGCGGCGTCGGCAGTGGGAGACCTCCGATGCTGGCGTCGCTCTGAGATGAGCGCTCGATTGGTCTCGGCAAGCAACAAGTGCAGCAAGTTGCACTCGGCCCTCAGCTCCTGAAGAGTTTCAAAGGTCGGCATCGATGTGCGCCGAATTAGCGCTGAGAAGTGCTGATTAGGGAAGGGGGAAAAGAAGTACACGAAGTATTTTCTTATTAAAACAAAAATGAGATTTATTGCGCTAGAGTGTACTGTGCAAGTAACCTGGGCTCCGTTGCTGCCGCTCAGACGCGGTCTGATGCGGGGTGGGAGAGGTGCCTCGGCCTGGAAACCGGCCCGCTTATATGCCCTCCAAGGCGCTGCTCCTCTTTGGGGATTACGGCAGCCGCCTGGCGGCCGCGCGTGGTACCAGCGGCGCTATCGAGCGGGTTGCCGGCATCCAGGGGCTTGTGCGATAGAGCCTGCGGGTGGGTTATAACAAATTATTTCACTGAAGGAGCAACCGTCACAATATTAAATCAGAAACTTTTCATTAAAAAATGTAAACCTCAATATTTTAAATAATATAGCGTCCTTATAACATCATAAAAATCATGAATTTTCTCAAAACATTTTGAACTTTAGTTAGCGATTTAGAAGGTACAACAAAATAGTAATTTTCAGTTATACAGGGTATGCAGGATGAAAGACAAAGAATTTGAATCCCAATACCTTTTAAAGAAATCGGTTTCATAAGCTACAAAAAAAAAATTAGCTAAGGTAAGCAAAAGATCTATCTTTTTTCAAAATCTCAACTTGATTAAAGTCTTTTTACTCCCGAAATCGTACGACAGAGAAACCCATATTTTTTAGTTTTCGATTTTTAGCTCGAAAACTAGTCATCAAAATGGTTTAAAATTTTTACAGCAAATAGATATTTCATCGTTTTTTATAGTCGTACATATTTGAAATAAGTTTAACAATTTAGTTACAGAGATATTATTTTCTTTTAAAGTACCTTTTTTATCATAACGATTGAACGGTACAGTCAATCTGGAAAATCTTGCGGAAGGAGTTGGCAATTTAACACTATTGTTGAATATATTGTATAAATCATATCGTCAAAAAAAGCAAAAACAATTTTTCAAAAATCGAAAAATGGCTATAATATGGCCATAAAATGGTCAGAATTATAAAAAAAAATGTTCCTGAATTCAGAATCATAAAACATATATGCATGTCAAATTTTATTACAATTCATAGCGTAGTTCTAAGTTCATAACGGTATACGTACACCCCCCCCCCCCCATACACACAGACAGGTGTCACTATTTACAGCTGCTACGCTTCACCTAATTAAAAATACCTAAATTCTCCAATCGAGCAGTTCGAACAACTGCTAGATCGGCTTACACAAGACGCAGTAATGAGTAAACCGGTACTGATTGGAGGCTACTTCAATGCGTGGACTGTAGAGTAGGGCAGCATAAGGACTAACCAAATAGGTCGAATACTCCTGGAAGCAATTGCTCTCTTGGATTTGGTCCTAATTAAACAATGATGCACTTACACATTTAGAGGAGAAGACGCAGGGTCTGTTGTCGACCTGACGTTTGTTAGCAGCAGCCTTATTGGCTCAGTTGCTTCATGGACAGTTAGTGAGCACTACACACGTAGTGATCACCAGGCCATAATAATGGAGGTAAAAATATCAAAACCAATAAACAATGTTCCTGTTAGCACTAGAAGAGATGCAACTGTCTGGAACGGCAAACAGCAAGGCGGAGCAGGTGACGTTAAACATCACCTAAGCATGTGACGCAACTATGCCTCGCAGAGTGGCATACAGTAGACGACCACCATTATACTGGTGGGACAAGCAGATTGCGAGTGCACGTAGCGAGTGCCACTGGACCAAAAGACAAGAACAACGGGCGTGGAAGAGATACTATTAAACTGGTATAGGCAAGGAAATAGTAGATGCCCGCGGACAAGAAATGAAGGACGCTAAAAGGATTTTTAAGAAAAAAATCCGCAAAAACAAACAACGGTGCCCTAATGAATTACAGGATGAGGTCGAACAAGACACTTCGGGTCGACCATATGAAATAGTAATGAAGAAAATTAAAGGAAGCTACGTGCCTCCACCAAAATGCCTGGAACTATTTCAGCGGGTAGTGATCACACTGTTCCACAGGCAACTGGAAGAGCCAAGTGTCTTCAAAAGAGGTGTGAATGAAGAGGCTATCCCACCGATCACGATTGAGAAATTGTTAGCCGCTTGCAGAAGAGTAGAAAACAACAAGGTTCCAGGGCCAGATGGCATTCCAAATAATGAATTGAAGCATGCTATTCACGCTCATCCAGAGATCTTTGTAGACATGTACAATACATTTCTAGAAGAGAGAACATTCCCCACAAACTGGAAGAAACAGCTACTAGTGCTTCTGCCAAAGAAAAAAAAACACCCCAGAAGTCCTCATCGTACAGACCGCTCTGCATGCTGGATACCCCTGGCAAGATCCTGGAATAATTTTAATTTTAAGTTTTATAAATCCAATCCGAAAGAAATTTTTATTGTTAATGTTAAGGAGATGTCGGAGCAAAAGCTTCGCAAATCTGCCACGGGGTATTTTGTATTTCCAAACTAGAAAAACAGAAAGTACGATCGAAGTTTTCTTTTAATAAAACGATTCATGAAACTTAACACTACGGCGCGACAGGCTCAGGTTTGCATTTGCAAACTTTATTCAAAAAGTTTTATGTAATAAAAAAACAGTGTTTTTAGGACGACATTCCCTTAAAAATACTTTTTTTACCGTAGTATATATGTATATTATACATGTTTTGGCCCGCGCGTTACCTGTGGGCAGGTTAGAATCAATGTGTCGGAGAAGGACAGAGTGACCGTTCTGCTGTTCTGCTAGCAGACAACAAATATTTTAAAACACAGCTAGTATAATCCTGGCATGTGTTTACACTGAGTAAACGTAGCTAATGTCTTTGCATTGCATAAAAACAACTTATATTCTTCAAAAGTGTTTTAAAATTAATCTAAGTAGTGTTCGTAGTGTTCTTGGGGTTATAGCTTATAGCTTATAACCCCCTTAAAAAAAAGTTAAGTGTTTGTCTAAAAGTAGAGTAGTGAAGTTTTTTAAAAAAATGTTAAGTTTAGTGATTTTGAAAATATGTGTGAATATCGAGATACCAAGGGCAGGTTTGCGTGTACCCATCCAGGCAAGAAGTACTCTCGAGTAAGAGGCAAGAAGTGGCAAAGAAGATTTGTAGGAGTAACGAGTGAGGATGAACCTGCCAACAAGTCAAGTCTTCAAGTTCATCAAGGAAGATACAAACTCCAGCAGCTGAAGATAGCTCTGAGATCAGGAATAGATTAATTGATATCAACAACTGCGCTCAAGGAAATTTTGATTCTCAACCAATGCAATGGCAAAGTTCAACTTGGCGTATCCGAAGCTTAGGAATTACGATTTAAGGGGGTGTCGACCCAAAAACTTCGCAAATCCGCCACGAGGTATTTTTTATTTCCAAACTTCTAGAAAAACAGAAAGTCCGATCGAATTATACTTTGGTAGAACAATTCATTAAACTTACTACGGCGCTACAGACTCGATTTTTTATTTGCAAACATTATTCAAAAAGTTTTATGTAATAGAAAAACAGTGTTTTTTGGGACGACATCCCCTTAAAATTAAAGTAATGTGTATTGAGTGTGGTCAGATGACAGCTTTTAAGGGGTCAAGCCTGGGTTAAAATCTTGAAAAAATCGATTTTTTTTATTCGCTATATTTGCTATTTTTTATTAGCTAATTTTTGAAAAATCGTTGTATTTTACACATTTTGATTTGACAGTACAAAAAATAAATATTCTGGCACTTCTTATACACGTTTTTTTAGTAAATTTCACGTACAATACGATAAAAAACTCCGTTTTGCAAAAGACCACTTTGTTAATAAGTTATTAACAAATTACTGAAACTAGTAATCATCGTAGTATAATTAGCGAATTTGAATTGCGCGCTTACCAACTGCGCTATGCGAGAGCACGAGCGAGCGGTGATTCGTCTAGATCCCTGTTTTACCGTATCTATTTTTTTGAAAAAAATCGTTTATATTTTTCGAATTTGCTGACTGCAACGTTTGTTGCGAATTTCGAAAAATAATTACTCTAAAACTACTCGATTTTACAGTTGAAAAGTTTTAGTGTGTTATAAGAATAAGTGATTATTATAGTCTGTGATAATGTAAGTGAAAAATTTAGTGTATTGTCAACATGCCAGGCTCAAGAAATAGATTGCCAGGTTCATGTGAACATAAAAAGAGAAGATTTGGGAGATAAAAGAAGAGTCCAAGAGTTTTTTATAGAAAAAACTTGGATGAAGCTACGGAGTTAACGTCCAACCCACCAGCACAATCATCAACAAGGAGACGTAATGAACGATCGATGCCAACAAGAGCAGCAACGAGTTCAGCAACTGTGCCCAATATGCTTCCTTTAACATCTGGTACTCAGAGGACACGAACCATTGCACAAGCTTCAACAGTTGGCACACCAGTTCAGTTTTCGCAACCAGAAATACCTGTATCAAGATCTAGGCAAAAATTAAAACCATAAAGATATAGAGGCTGGTCCTGCACAAAACAGAATATTTGACATCTCTTTACTTTATCCAGGATTGCAGGAATTTCTGGCTTGCAAAGCTTGCCGTGGAGGTGTCAAATTTGGTGAAGTAGATGTAAGAGGTCTTGGTTTCAAGCTAACGATCACTTGTACCATGTGTAACAAAGTTGCTTTCATTGACTGCAGTAAAAAAGTTGGTGTGAAAGGTAACGCGTATAAAGTTAATAGACGATCAGTATTATCTATGAGATCTCTTGGCCATGGACACGCTGGCTTGACTACTTTTTGTGGAACAATGGACTTTTTGCTTCCAGTTGCTCACAGTAATTTTGATAATATTAATCAAGAATTGAAAGTAGCAAGTGAAAATGCAGCTAAGGAATCAATGAAAGCAGCTATGCAGGAAGATTGTAGCAGTGAGACTCAAGAGGATGACCGTGAGACTGTATCAGGCGATGGTTCTTCGAGAAAGCCTGGACACTGTTCTCTTCAAGGGGTCTCTACTTTGATTCGCAATGCGAATGGAAAAGTGATTAACGTTGCTCCAAAACAATCATTTTGCAGAGCTTGCAAAATGCACCCAGAAGAGTATACTCAACAGTACAAGGAGTGGCTCGAGGCCCATCAAGACAAGTGCTACGCCAATCATCAAGGAAGTTCTGGAAAGATGGAAGTGGATGGCACCGTGGAAATGTTTCAAAGGTCGGAATCAACCCATGGAGTCAAGTACAAGAATTGTATAGGTGATGGAGATTCTAAAGTTTACAAAGCTCTGTGCGACGCTAAGCCTTATGGAGAAGATTTTGTAATTCAGAAGAAAGAGTATGTAGGACACGTGCAGAAGAGAATGGGCACAAGGCTCAGAAATCTGAAGAAAAATTTGGCTGGCCAAAAACTTTCAGATGGCAAAGGTATTAGTGGACAAGATCGTCTAACTGCTCAAAGGATTGATCAGTTGACAAGATATTATGGCAATGTCATCCAAGGCAATAATCATTCTGTTGATGCAATGAGTAACGCCATATGGGCTACATTTTATCATAAGAAATCAACAGATAAAAATCCTACACACCACCTTTGCCCGCTAGGAAAGACAAGTTGGTGCAAATGGCAGGTAGCCAACGCTAACAGAAAACTTAAAAAGTTCCACCACACTGATGTTTTTCCTGCTGCTATCATGGATGTGATTGAGCCAATTTATAAGAACTTGACACAGCCAGATTTGCTTGAGAGATGCGTTGGAGGCTTCACACAGAACAGCAATGAAAGCTTCAACCAATCTATTTGGAAACTGGTCCCTAAACAAAGTTTTAGTGGTCTTGTAGTCCTGCAAATTGGTGTCAACATCGCAGCCACTTGCTTCAACGACGGCAAAACAGGAGTACTGTGGGTGTTGAAGAAGTTTAGCATCCAACCGGGGTCTTCTGCAGTGAACTGGGCCAAGAACGCGGATGAAGAAAGGAAGAGGAATCACAGATATTCTGCCCACAAAACAGCTGGAGAGGAGATGCCAAGCAGGTTACAGAAGCAGCAGGCAAGCGGTCTGTTGCGGCTGATCAGCTGATCATGTGGCCTACTTTTCATCAATCTCATCTGGACAAGTTTTCTAACCTTTAACCTGCTCCTGTAGTGTTGCTGTACTGTTAATAATTTAAATTTCAATAAGAGACATCATCTAATGTGAGTATAATAAAAATTATTCAAATTTGATATTAATAAATTTAAATTTTATTATTTTGTAAAAATTTTGTTCTGTTAAGTATTTTACTTGTCAGAAACAAAGTATATACTTATCAGAATAAAATAACTGCAAAAAAAGTAGATATTTTGTGCTTTAATTATGAAAATAGTTTCAAGTTCAAAAATTGCAATTTTTAACTATTTATTATTTTCTGTTTCAGATGACTTAAAACAGAAAAACAAAGCTGTGGAGCGACGGATCTACACCAAACTTGGTGTACATGACCAGGGTGCAAGTATCTTTCAATCATTTAAGGTCCAGATCTATACACAAGTTGTAAGTACCTTTTCTTTTATCAAATATTAAGTCAAACTTTAAATGCATTTTTCTCTGATTTCTGTTTTTCATGTTTTTAGGTCACTTGCCGCAGGTTTTCTCAGGATCCAGTCAGTCAATTGGGCTAAAAATTTAATAGCAGCTCCAGAAAACCATCCTCCCTGGACCAATCGGAGCAGAATTCATTAAGATAAGTCCAAAGTGAAGGTTACGCATCTTTACACACGTAACCTTCACTATAATTACTAATATTCTCAACATATAAGTGGCTAATGATTGAAAATTATTATTTTTCAGAAATGTCTTCCGATTAATCCAAAGAGATACATATTTTGAAGATGTTCTCAAAATATGGTGTCAGTTGATCATCCGGATGCTGAGAAATCCTACGGCAAGTGGATAAAAAGACATAAAATCAGTGTTTTATTAGTGAATTTGTATAGATGGTAAAATGTGATATACATGTTATATTCATTGGTAAAAATGACATATAATATCTATAATTTTTGAAAAAAAAATTTGTATAGATACATTGAAAAAAAAATTCTCAGCATAATAATTTATTGATTTTAACCCAAGCTTGACCCCTTAACTCATGCAGAAAAGTTGGCGTCAAGAACCATGCTTGGGTGAACAACAGAAGAGCAGTAGTTACATTTCGTGCTCTTGGACTTGGACACGCTGATCATCATCTATTTTGAGGGTTGATGGACTGTTTAATACCCACGGCTCAGTGTTAATGTGATGCAATTAGGAACAATTTAGTGAAGTGTGTAAAAAAGTGGCCAAGGACTCTGTGAAAACTGCAGCGATGGAAGAAAAAGCCACTACAAAGATTGGAGCTCCCGGACTAACCATTTTGACATTTGGAGGTTAGGCTGGTAATTTTCTGCAGTTTTAACTTGAAGATTAAACACAGTGACCGAAAGAAAAGATAATTATAAAGTATTATTATTATCAAGATAAAATAACCTTTTTATTACAAATTTATGAAAATTCATGAAATGACTTTTTCTGTTTGCAGGTAAGAATAGCCGTACAAAGCCCAAGGGTATAAGTGAATATACCTCATGATTGCTGAGAGTTGAGGTTTATGTGTGTGGAACATAGAAAACTTGGTCCCAAAGGATTAGGTAAGTACTAATTTAAGTTATACTTTCAACAATAATCATAAACATGTTAGTTGATTTTTTCCAAATGTTATTTTTACTGATTTCAGCTCATTGTCCGTAGGATTCCAGGTGAACGAATAGTTCTTTTAAGCTCAAACTCTAGGAAGATACTTTATGCACCTGTAGTTATAGTATGAATGCAGAAATTTTTATTTGAATATTTAGAAAAAGTTTTATACACAGAAAGGTGCCAGAATAAGCGAAAAAAAATTCAATTTTTTTCACCGCCAAATCATTTCTAAGCATTTCAATTGAAATCCTTGCATTCTTCCCAAAACTACAGGTGTACAAAGTATCCTCCTTAAGTTTGAGCTTAAAAGAATCATTCGTTCACTTGGAATCCTACGGACAGTGAAAAAATTCACAAATCCTTGTACCGAGTGCCACAATGGGCCAGCAAAGATAATAGAGGTTTTAGCATAGTAAAGTCAATGGTATTTATACTAAATATCACTATACAAACATTTTTAATTATTGACTATAATTTTGTGATTTTCTTTTGAAATTTTTTTTCAGGGTTTAAAAGTGTTCTGTCCCCTTAAGTAAAATACTGAAAAAATTTTTACATTTTTTCGTAAAATTGCGTATTTTCTATTTTTTGTCTAGGAAGACTTATAATTTTAACTAGCAAAAAATGCTCGCTCCGCTCGCGGTTAACATGTTTCATT
The DNA here is from genome assembly GCF_009193385.2 of Nasonia vitripennis. Classification (NCBI taxonomy): domain Eukaryota; kingdom Metazoa; phylum Arthropoda; class Insecta; order Hymenoptera; family Pteromalidae; genus Nasonia; species Nasonia vitripennis. Next base: position 96,029 of record NW_022279659.1, read on the forward strand.
GTAGAGTATGTTTGGAGAGAAAAATATAGATAAAAATTATATTCGTTTGCGTTGTGTGTGTGTGCGTGTGTGTGTATTATGTTGCGTAGGCAGAGCAAGCTCTTCTATTTCTACTTTAATATTTATAATCTGCAAATATGCTTAACACATATTATTAAAAACTAATAAAATGGAATTGAAGAACTATAAAAAAACAGCTGCCAATTTTTTCGCACGTAGCTTTCTCCAACAGAATGTATAGTTCCAATAGATAAAATATTGTTCAAATATACAGTATATTACTGATTTTTAAATGCTTTTAATCTTAATTATTTTACTGAAGGAGCAGCCGTCACAATATCAATAACTTTATTAAAAAAAAAATGAAATATAAAAACTAAAAAATCACTATAAAAAAAAACGCGTACACAAAATGTAAATACCTTCCCACTATGTTTAAGTAAAAACAAAGAAAATGAGACTTAGTGGGTTAAAATCCACTATGTAGAAGCTGAGATACAGGCGTCTACATACGCGCGCGCACACACACATACACATACACCCGTACAGACATTTTCCAAAAACACCATTTTTTGACTAAAAATGCATTAAAACACAATTCCCACATGTTTTTACACAAGCTCCAAAAATTGCTATTACAAGGCTTCCTTAGGTAGGAAGCAAAAGCGAGCGCTACTCAATTAGAGATTTAGAAGCAGCTTTTATATTAATTTGAAATGTTGTTTTGTACTGTAAATTTAATATTGAACGTAAATAACTTTATTTTCAATTAATTCATTAAATATATGAATGATAATGTACAAGCGCTACTAATGGCAATGAAATTGCTTGCTGCTATATTTATTTCTTTAATGCTTATTGTTTATATGTTAGGTAAAATATACTTATAATCAAATTGAAAATTTCAATATGTTAAATAAAATTATTGTTCAGTATTAACTTATATAAATAAATGAAATATCAATTATCAAGAATACTATAAGACGTAATATAAAATAAGTTAAAAATTGTCCAATTCAAAAATTTCACAGTAAACAACATTTTTAATATAAATGTTTAGATCATCATTGTAACATTTATTTAAACAATTGATTTTATTGTCTTGGTTTTCTGTTATTAATAAATCTTCTACTAATAATATTTTAGATTATTTTTAGATTATTTTTGTTGTACTCCAGATAAAGAAACATATAATTGACCGTGACAAACGATTGACCTTAAGATTTATTTATTGCCATTGCGAATCCTAATCTAAATAAAAATTGTCTTCGTACCATCATAAATGTAACATCTTCAGCTACAGGACTTGAATCAATTCAGGATATTGAAATAATTTTACCGTTAGAGTAGTGAAATAATTTTACCTTTAGTGTATCATTAATCTAGTTATATTGCATAAACCACTATTTAAATTAACATTTTCCAATGGAATTACTAATGCGCAAACATTTTATGTTAATTTATGGAAAAGAAATCTATTGGATGTTAATAAATAGACAAACTTAAATAGTATTGAATTAAACATATCTTTTGCTTCCTCGTAGAGGAAGTTTTGTAATAGCAAAATTTTCAGTTTCGTCAAAATTTCTAGAAAATACTTCTTGGTGTGTTAGAAGTTCAAATCAAGTGTTTTTAGAAAATATCCGTATGGACGTGTGTGTGTGTATGTGTGTATGTGGATGTATACCGTAATATTTCTGGAACTATTTCCTCAATATCAATAACTTTTAGAAAAGTAAAAGGTAAGGCGAGTTTGATATATTCCGCAACGAAATCACAGATAGAAAAGAACTGAGATCAATCAAACAAAGTCAAGTTTATTATATTTAATCGTAATAAAGCGAGACACAACTATCAAGATAATTACTGCGTACCTTTTCATGCCCGTTTCATTGTACTCATGGTGTTTGTATAACGTTCTAATACATAAAAAGAAAATTTCAGTTGTTCACCAATAAAGAAAATGAAACGGGCATGAAAAGGTACGCAGTAATTATCTTGATAGTTGTGTCTCGCTTTATTACGATTAAATATAATAAACTTGACTTTGTTTGATTGATCTCAGTTCTTTTCTATCTGTGATTTCGTTGCGGAATATATCAAACTGGCCTAACCTTTTACTTTTTTGAAAGTTAATTTTTTTTAAGAGATTTTATTCCTTTTTAGTAAATTTTTTTGAGTATTTCATATTTGACGCCGTGAAAATAAAATACAAGAATCTTTAGCATCTTTCGTCCACGGCTTTTTTCTAACATTATTGTCACTAACATGAAATCACTGAATGTTCTGATATACACCACCCTCGAATTATTTTTACAGCTTGACACAAAAAACCACGGAGCGCGCCACCTAGACCTCGTCAGCGGCCACCTTGTACACCTAGACACCGCCCTTGAATAATTTTTACACATGGATACCAAAAACTGTGGAGCGTTCCACCTAGCCACCGCCCTTGAATGATTTTTATACCTAGACACCAAAAACGCAGAGCGCACCACCTAGACCTCATCATCGACCACCTTGTACACCTAGACACCGTCCTTAAACAAATTTTACACCTAGACACCAAAAGCCATGAAGCGCGCCACCTAGACCTTGTCACCGGCCACCTTGTACACCTAGAACCGCCCTCGTATGATTTATTTACCTAGACACCAAAAACCACGGAACGTACCACCTAGATGTCGTCATCGGCCACCCTGTACACCTAGACACCGTACTTGAATGATTTTTATACCAAGACATTGAAAACAACCTGAACCTTGTTATCCGCTACCCTGGGGCTCGATCGAACCTTTCGAGATATCGCAAAAATGACTAATTTCTCACTAACAGCGTGGAAGGCACCTTCAAGAAAGATGGCCGCCACCAAATGAAAAGAAGACTTTATGTTTCATGTTTTTCAGGTTATAGAAGTTCGAATTGTCCGAAATTCAAATTTGCATATTGCAATCATCACAATAATAATTATTACAATTAAAAATTATGAATCATAAAAATTTATAACTATAGCTTTATCACTCAAGAAAGTAAAGTGATTATTACACTGTGAGAACTGCATGAAATATTAACTGTAGATTTTTTCTATTTTCTAATATGATAAAAATTAATAAAGTTAAATATAGTTTTTAATTGAACAGTTGATTGTATCTGCTCACACAGTGCAACAATCACTCTGCTTTCTTCGGCAATGAAGCTGAATTACTTATTTTTACATAATTACATAAAAAAAGCTTGCGACGTATTACATATTAAGATTTATTAAACATCTTATGGCACAAACTGATCATGAGATCTACACAATTATAAATAAATTATTAATAATTGAACACTTAAAAGTGGTGAAACTAGAGAAATAAAACTTGCAAACGCATATAATTGAAAATATTAGAATACTTTTTAAATAAAATCATCTGAAATGAATCCATTGGACCACCAAAGCTTCATTCTTTCTTCATAATATTGCTCCGTTTTGTGACAATGCCTTCGAAGAATCTCACACTTTTTCGCTTGCACCTCTTTCAGTTCAATTACCGTCTTGACAAGTTTGTTGATGGAGTTTGAGTTTTCTGCCACCGCAGCCAATGCCACTTCTTTCTTAGCATCTTTAGAAGCTGAAATAAAAAAGATTTTGAATGTAATTTAATTATAATAATATAATTATATTATAATTATAATAATAAAGAAGTAAACTAGCTAAGAACTAAACTAATAAACTAATAAAGAAGCTAACTAGAAAAGTTGATTGTGGAACATAGATTAATCTCACCTTTAGCATTCTTTTGCCAAGAACTAACATAACTGCTGTAGATTTTGCTGTATTCCAAAGATGCTGAAAATTTGTTCTCTGCTGTCTCTTCCATTTCAGACTTGCAGTTTGATTGCGTATCATTTGTGAGCTTTGTTACTCTTGAGCTGCTTCTTGTGGTATACTTCGGTGGAGCTTGTTCTGTGAATGCACCGACATATGCTGAGTGATGGAGAGTTTGTCTGATACAGCTATTGATCCCTTCCTTGTCTACATTCGCTGCAGCTTCACTTGTTGAACCACTGGAAGATTCTGATTGGCGAGGAGCTGGAGTGACAGAGTGACACACCTTGATAATGTCATTTCTTTCGTAGGATTGATTACTTTCAACCTTCTTGAAGTGTACTTTGGTGGTACAGCAAACGTATCATATGGTTTGCTATGATGAGCTGCAGATGCACTGACATGTGCTGAGTGATGGAGAGCTCGTCTGGTATTGATCACTGGGTTGTCTGGAGTCGCTGCAGATATAGTTGCTGACAGACTGGCAGATTGTGACTTCAGAAGAGCTCGAGTGACAGACGTAGTGGATGCCTCCTTGTTAGGTGGAATTGATGCATCTTTCATTCCTGAACCAGTGGCAGATGCTGATTGATGGAGAGCTGGAGTTGCAGACGCAGTGAACAATGCACTGTTAGCTGGAGTTGCTGCAGATTCACTAGTACATGTACTAGTAGTTGCTGCAGAATGCAGAGGTCGAGTAACAGGTGAAGTGAACGATGCATTCTTCATTTTGATTTCACCAGCTGCAGTCACTGGAGATGCTCCTGAAGTGGTTGTTAGAGAAAGTGGAAGCTCGTAGACAATAATGCTCTTTTTTGGCTTTCCTAAAACAAAATATTTTCAGGTGAACTTTATATTTTTGGTACACAGGAATAATAGGAATAAAAATAAAAAACTTTTCTACATACGTTTCAACTTTGCTGGTGCGATACCAACTTCTGGAACAATTTCCAGACCATTTTTGTGCTTTGTTCCCACTATCTTCAATATCTTCTCCATTATAGGATTTTCAATAAACCGGACTTCAGTGTGATTTCCAGTTCGCCTTGCTGCTCTAACCTTTTCAGCGTTGTACTCCTTTGCCTTGCCTCTTTGTCTTGACCAGACCTGGAATCCAAAAATTACATTAGAAAGTAGAAACAATTTATTTTTTCCTGGAGCGTATACGGTATAAATTAACTGAGAAATTGACTGTATTAGTGCGAAAGTCTACTTACAGCTTGCAATTGCTTGATATCCTTAGCTGGACCACATGAGCTGACGAGATCTGCCAATCTCTGCCACTGCGCCTTCTTGCTCTCCTTTCCATTTGCTCCAAGCAGCTTATTAGCTGCGAATTCACTATGCTGTTCCATATAATAGAGCATTGCATTAAGTTGCTCAGGTATGATTCTGGCACTTCCCTCCGCCTGACTTTCCCCATTTGCATTTCTGTATGAAAAACCAAATTAAATTAGCAATTGGAGTGGTATGTAATAGAAAGGATGATTTTTGGCTATGAGAGACTAATGCTCGCAATAATGTTCATACTGCTATGATTGATTAAACTTAATGTTGTTTGCATTTGAGTGCACTACAACCAATTAATCATTAATTACATTCATGCAAAGTACTAGCATAGCCAAATAGATTTTGAGGTTAGAATGGTATATAACATCTCATCAATGTTGCTGCAATTGTTTGGCATTAAAATGATTAATTTATCAATTAAGTGCAATTACTTTACAATTAACTGGAAACATAATTTTTATGGCCTTGAACGAAAGGACTGTAATAGTCAAAATAAAGCAGAGCAAAAAAAAGAGAGTTGAGGTTAAACTTTTACCGAAGCTATTTTCTCACAAAAGTGGAGTTATCACATCCAAACAAATTGTACTTACTCCTCTACTATTTCCTCGTTATCCATAGTTCAGCAAGTTCACCTTGACCTTGTACTGGGCTCCAAAATGCTTCAACAAAAGCTTGGAAGCGAATGAATTAGCCTTCTCCGTCGATGGATTCAGAATGCCGGACAAATACTCTTCTTGCACTCACAAACACCGCACAATGATCGCCTTTTTCTCTCTCCTCCTCCTCGTCACCTTTACTCGCACTTACAAAGAATTTAAACATTCTTTTTTTTACTCCGAAATTTTGCCTCGGCATACAAGAATCGTCGTGTGCTTGTCTCTCGTTAGTATTATGTTTACCACCTGATTCTCTGTCTCACTCACTCCCCCCCCCTCTCTCTCTCTCTCTCTCTCTCTCTCCTTCGCGAAGCGCACTATTGCGCGCTATACTACTAACCTAACCTATTACGCGTTTTGGAGTCGGCAAAGACGGCACGCTTATCTCTTGCTCTCTCACACTCCCTTCCTTTCTGTACAGTGCGTGTAGACAAAAAGTAACCGGTGACGAGGGTCAAATGCGCGGGAGTGAATTAACGTTAGTGCAGATTATTTTCTCGCCTCCTTTTCTTCTCGGAGAAGCCAAAGGAAAGCTCAAGTAAATTGTGCGAAGGACGAAATAGCACGGCTATTGGATTTCCATCAAGTATTTCGAAGTTTCGAAGCCACTGTTTTGGAACCAAATACTCAAGCAGGACATTCGTTAACCTATATTGCAGAAGGAAAGTCCTAAAAAATCTCAAGGTAGGTATAATGTAAAATTCATTATTTTAGTATATGTTTTTAACAATTTTTTGAAGGTTGTTGTTTCTAAGATGTTTATACAAAAATATAGTATATTTTAAGCGCCACAACTGAAATTAAAATATTAATTGATGAAATGTAATATTTCAGCGCAAAATGTTAGCAGTAGCTGCTTTTTTACTTGATGACGATGAGGAAGATGTTGAGATGGAATGAAAAGGATGCACATGGCCTGGAAACGCACTGTACGAGACATGAGCGATCCATTTACAATGGGAGATAATGTTTTTAGGAAACATTATAGAATGATTCCTGCAATTGCCATACACCTGATCGAGTTGCTTAGACCACAGCTGGTTGAACATGAGCAAGGAATTCCGGTACACCTGCAAGTATTATCAGTCTTACGCTTCCTTGCTGAAGGATCTTATCAAAAGGGTGTGGCGCACGACTGCTACCACCCCATGGGCCAGAGCACCTTTAGCAAATATCTACACGAAGTGGTTCCAGCAATAGTACGCCTAGCAGATGAATACATTGTCTTTCCCAGAAATATGGAGGAACGCCAAGAAATGTCAAGAAGGTAGGCATTGTAGAAAATTATTTGTTTACTTGTACTATTATTCATACAACTTTGCATTACATTACTCTATACAGTCCACATTATTTTCATTTCTCACTTAACAGATTTGAAGAGTCGCTTGGGTTCCCAGGGGTTATTGGTGCTATCGACTGTACTCTTCCAAAAATTCACACACCACATGAGCACGAGGAGGCCTATGTGAATCACAACCAGGACCATTCATTAAATGTACAAGTGGTATGTTATTTAATTTATTAATTTTTTCAGTTATCTTTTTTTTACACGTGTTTTAAAATTTTAATAATTATTTTGCTCTGTTTTCAGGTTTCAGATATGGATTATAATATATTGAATATCCGAATTACCAATGGGTCCAGTAATGATAAATTTGTATGGCGTCATAGCCAAATGAGGGAGACAATGTACCAGCTACGAAATAATCCTGATCCTGCAGAGATAAACAACGAATACTACTTGATCGGTAATTTTGTTCAATATTCAGCTTTTAATATAATAGAATATTCTATTATCACTGCAATATTTGCACTTTTTTTTCATTTTAAAAGTATTTTTAGATGTATTCATGCTTATTTTGCATATTTTCCAGGAGATGGAGGCTACACTCCATCACCAGTACAGTTGACACCTTGTCAAGAAGCTGCTCCAGGTTCTCCAGAGTTTCGCTATTCAGACAGAGTGCGAAGAACCAGATGTAGGGTTGAACAGACCTTTGGCATTTGGAAACAAGTATTCAGATGCATCAATGGAGATCGTAGTCTCCATTATACACCAGAATTTTCTTCTCAAATAGTATTGGCTACTGCTGTCTTATACAACTACTTAAGACACCAAGGGTAAGCTGTTTTTATCATTTGTATATTAAAAAAAAACATTTCTACTAGTAAAAATAATATAAAATAATTGTAATTATATTTCTAGGATGCCTATGCCAGTGCCTTTAAGAAATCATCGAGTGAGAGCCATTCCAATGGTGGACTTTGTTGACGATGACTATATCCAAGGACTACAAGTACGCAGGAATATCATCCTCAATCATTTTGCTTAGGTCTGAGTTGAATGATAATAATTCTAATATTTTAAATTATATATGTTCACAAGTTTGTTTAGTTTCACTTAGTAGTCTCTCTAGTTTCACCACTTTTAAGTGTTCAATTATTAATAATTTATTTATAATTATGTAGATCTCATCAGAATTGTAATTATGTAGATCTCATGATCAGTTTGTGCCATAAGATGTTTAATAAATCTTAATATGTAATACGTCGCAAGCTTTTTTTATGTAATTATGTAAAAATAAGTAATTCAGCTTCATTGCCCAAGAAAGCAGAGTGATTGTTGCACTGTGTGAGCAGATACAATAAACTGTTCAATTAAAAACTATATTTAACTTTATTAATTTTTATCATATTAGAAAATAGAAAAATCTACAGTTAATATTTCATGCAGTTCTCACAGTGTAATAATAATCACTTTACTTTCTTGAGTGATAAAGCTACAGTTATAAATTTTTATTATTCATAATTTTTAATTGTAATAATTATTATTGTGATGATTGCAATATGCAAATTTGAATTTCGGACAATTCGAACTTCTATAACCTGAAAAACATGAAACATAAAGTCTTCTTTTCATTTGGTGGCGGCCATCTTTCTTGAAGGTGCCTTCCACGCTGTTAGTGAGAAATTAGTCATTTTTGCGATATCTCGAAAGGTTCGATCGAGCCCCTGGCAAGCTTGGGATCGATTACTTTGTTCGGCAGATAAAATGAAAACGTTGATTTTTTTTTTAAATTCATATCTCTGCAAATAAACATCATAACCTCACGAAAATATTATGTCAATAAGGCTTGGGCCAAACTATATCCCATTAAAATTTTAATTGATTTGACTACTTATTTTTTCAATAATAAATCGAAAACTTAAAAAATGAGATTTTTTTCGTGCCTTGATTACGGACATAAAAAGGCCTTATTGCACTTAAGATTTTAGAAAAAAGTGTATATTAAGTGGATATTTAGAAAAAAGTATATATATATATATATATATATATATATATATATATATATATGTATATATTGTCGCAAAGACTAGAAAAATCTACAAATATTATCCTATAAAATATTTGCGTGGACTGCTATTCTAATATATGAATATTATCGTACAAATGTTACATGTGAGAGTCGATGGTTTTGTTCTTCGTGAGGTGTGAAGTTCACGATTGCTCCAAAAATATCGGGGCGATGAAATGAGTACAATAGATTATCGGTAAATGCGTTCGTTTATAGTCGTAATGCACAATGTATGGTTTAGTTTTTTTAGATTATATATCTACGCAGTCAATGTGCTAAGTAGACATCAGCAGAATCTGACCGAAAATAAATGGAAAATGGTTACCAGGTTATTTAAGTACATTGCTTACTCTGCGAGTTGGCAATTAACGTACAGAGGATTAAGTAAAAGAATAGAGTCATTCTCAGACGCGATTTTTGCAGATTGCAAGAACTCACTTATCACTAGCGGTTATTTAGTTATGTTGTAGGAAGATACGATAGCATAGAGAACGCACTAAGAGGCCTATGTGGCTCTGTCAATATGCCAAGCTGAGTATGTGGCTATGAGTAATGCTTATAGAAAAGCAATCAGCATTGTGTCGTCATCGTAATTCCAGATATGATGTACTTTTCAATCATCTTATGATGCGATAACAAAGCAGCAGTAGCTTGCACGGAGATGGATGGAAGTGGTGCGCTCAAAACGGCTATGTAAAGATAAAAAGGATAGAATCAAAGGAGCAAAGAGCAGATATTTTTACTAAGCCTTTGCCTTCTGATATTCATAATACACCAACCAAATTGTTACTAGAAAATTAACATAGTTTTCATGTTACAGAATAATTTCACAGTAATGACCGTGAACAGAGGCGCAATGAAAGACGGTGGATTAACAGGTCTAAAGGAAGACCTGACGATGTCGAGTGAAATCAGGAAAAAGTGTTGGAATATTAGCGATCGAGTCCTGTCCGATGGCGCCACATCTTTGAAAGTGTTCTTAATTTTTGTATTACCTTATTCCCGCTCGCGTCTAGAAAATCCTTATATTCTGACAATTTGGAAATTTTTTACAATATTTTATCTCAATATTTTTTGTCAACGAAATTAAAATATATCTCAGCAATATTTACAAAATATTATATAAATATTATTACAAAATATTTAAACCTGTGTTGTAGATGTATTTTATAATGATTTATGCGTGTATTTTAATAAAATATTTTTCACAAAATATGCCCAAATCAAACAAAAATATATTTTTAAAAAATATACTAAAAATATTTTATAATATTTTCTTTAAAATATTTGCAATCACATATTTTAAAAATATTTTATAAATCTTTTAGTCATATGTTCATTTAACAATTTTAAATTGTTTTAAAAATGTTTCTAAAATATTTAAAAATATACATAAATATACATTTAAAAATATATCTTTTAAAATATTTTGTGCTATTAGGGAAATTTAGGTAAATTGGAATCAGTCAGTATATTAAAAACTTGACTTGCTTAAATAGAATTGATATATTTCAGTGAGATATTTTCACCTATTTCTTTATTTAATAATGGACTGTGAAAATATGCTTTATATTTTTTACATTAACTGGGTAATGAAATACGCATATATAACCAAACACAGGTTACACAGAGCTTTGAGAAATTCAACCTTCTTCTAAGCATTTGTTGCATTCTTCATCGATGGTTATTAATTTTCTAGCTACAACTACTTCATGAAATGTTGCATATGTAACATTTTCAAATGTTTTTAATTTTTTATAAGATTGAACCTCTTTTACATGTAATAATAATAATAATTTTAAAAGAAATCTTTAACGATCCTTCGGATTTACAGTGTAGATTTTGCTTATAATTGTATCACGTCAGCCTATCATTACCCGGACTAGCCGGTCAAAGCCAATACGAATATCACGTCAAACGGACAAGATACCTTACCACGGCAACCAGAGCTGTTACAAGGTAGGCATAGCAGAGGCCGACGAACCAACGACGGTCGGCAACGCAGAACGCATCAGGACAAGCCAACGACTGACACATGCGGCCGCAGAAGAAAGGGCGACGATCCTGAATAAACCAGGTCAAACAGAGGGAGACTTCCCGGGGCTGCCGGACAATAAGGAAGCCATAAATCTCAAACAACTAGACACAGATAAGTGGAAATCGATGCGACAATGAGAGAAATTACAATAAAGAGAACCATTGCAGATGACCAGGCTAGGGGCCGCGGAATAAGTGGCGATGATTAATAAAAGGAGAGCTGAAACACACACCCTCCCAAATTCCTGATTGGCCAGAACCTTCCCCATGCTTATGCATTACCCTCTTCCCTATAAATACCAATAGAGAACAAGGAGGAGCATCTTTCTGGTTCCGGAGTTCTTACTGTTAGGGCGAAGCTCTGCCCAATTTGCGACATAAACTATTTTTCCGTAATTGGACTAACAAGGAAAGGTACCCAACCCGAACTCACCGATTTTGATGATTTTCATATATGTTGTAGAACATAAAAAAATAAGAGACACGTATTTTTTTTTATCGGCTAATTTTCACTTTTAAGGGGTAAAAACCTCCCCTAAAGTTAACCCCCAAAAAGCGTTTTTTTAAAATATCTCGGCTTAAAATTAATATTTTTCAATGAAACAAATTGGAGGTTATTTCTTACAAAAAGAGCAAGTATTTCATGGTGATTTGAAGAGTAAGGGTAGCATCCCCTATTTTTTAGGGGTTGAAAACATATATTTTTTGGCATAATTTTATAATAAAAATGTTTACACCGACTAAAAAAAATTGGAAAAAATGTTTAAACATCCTTAATAACAAAATTTAGTTGACGTCTTTCGGTGTTTTCATAAATATTATCCCTAAGGGGGTAAACCACCCCTAACACAAAATAACTGTAAATATGTAATTCAATACATAATATTTCGTAGAAAGTTTGTATATAGAGGTTTTCGAGGTCGCTGATTACAAATCTGTTATCAGATTTTGAAAATTCAAAATGGCGGAACCAATATGGCGGACGGAAATATCGAAAAAAAATTTTATATAATAAAAAAGTTTTAAACGACTAAAAAAATTGGAAAAAATTTGTAAACATCTATAATAAACAAATTAAGTTTTTCGATTTTTTCATAGATACTACCCTTTAGGGGGTAAACCACCCCTAACACAAAATAACTATAAGTATATTTCAATCCATAATATTTTGTAGAAGGTTTGTATATAAGGGTTTTCGAGATCGCTCTTTGCAAATCTGATATCAGATTTTGAAAATTCAAAATGGCGGAACCAATGTGGTGGACGAAAATGTCGAAAAAAAATTTTAACTTTCATAAAAACTTGTTATAAATGTGTGATCTTTGTAGCCTGTACATGTGAACTAAAGAGCCTTAAACCCTAAACCCCTAAAGAACAAATAGGCTAAAGGGTTGTGCTTTTTAACCAAACCACCTCAAATTCCTAAATTTGTAAACAAGAAAATTCTGTGTGTGAAGCAGTTTTATAATTTCCGTAGAAATTGTTATCAGAATGTTATTGAAATTCCTTTATTGTAAATTCAACTTATATTGTATTTTTGTTTATAATATTAGAGTATAATAATAATCTACAATCTTTTATCTTTGGCCATAGTGCATTTTTTGTATTGAGCATAAAATATCAAGTGGCGCGGTAGCGCCACGAAGGCGAGTTTGAGAAGCAGACGGAGCCGCGGCGCCCGTGACATATTTACTTCTATATTGGTGTTCGGATTTTTCATTATACAAAAAAAAATACTTATCATCATTATTGGTTGGATTTTTTGGCTTATTAGCATGTCTTCTGAGCTAAACTATGATTTCCAACAAAAACATTAGTGAAAAAGCTGCCTATTTTTATAATATGGGAGTAGATAATCCAAAAATGCTGAAATCACCTATTTATTCTTCAGCCCGAAATGTGGTAGGACCGTGAAGTTAGCCGCGCACGGCCAAGAGTAAGGGGATTGCTTTCTCATAAATATCGAAATCCCGCTCATTTCCGCTATTCAGGTTGAGGTTACTATATGCTTTCCCGCCATATACTTACTGCCGATTTTATTTATAATCGTCATACAAGAGAATCGTTGTGTTTTTTTAATCTGGTCTGGCTAAAAGAAATTCATTTTTAAAGTCCAACAATTCAGTGCATTCACTTTATAAAAATGAATTGTAGTTCTTCTTATACAACCGATGAGGAGATGGAGTATTTGGAACATCGTGATGTAACCACGTAAGTATTTGTGAGGTTATATTGTTTGTTTTTATTTCACGTTTTATATTGTTTTTTACGTTTACATTATAGAATCATTGTGGGGTATGTCGATGCAATTACTGCTCCTGCAAAAGCTCCTGGCAAGAACGATTTATTATTTAAATTTGTTGTATCAAATGGAAACAGACGCATTCCTATTCTTGTATGGGACGTAGATCTTATCAATAAATTATCTAAAGAAATTTGTTCTAGCAGGGTAAGTTATCTTACTTATTATTTACATCATACCATAGTTTTCAATATGTATATTTTTGTTTCTTTTTTTATTTATAGGTAGTAAGTATTAATGGTGGCCACTGTCGAGCTGTTGCCCCATCGAAAATCAAGGACGAAAGTAATTTGGTCCCATTTGAAGTAATAATAAAGGAAAATACAGAAGTTTCTTTTTTGGGCTATCACAACTTACAAAATCAAACGACGAATCAACTTCAAAAGGCCACTTTTGATAACATACACACTTTAGAAGGACTAATAGGTGAGTAGTAATTTTTAATTGATATTTTTTATCTAATTTGTTATTTTTACCTATTTCCCAATTGTTTTATTTGTTATTTTTACCTATTTCCCAATTGTTTTAGAAATTTCTGGCTACATAAGAACGAAGTTTTCGTTATTGCACAATCGTAGTGGCCATATGACTTATGGATTAGGAGCAATCACCGATGGGATTAAAAAAATCACTGTTCAAGTGAAACAGTTTACGGAATGTGAGGTTGAAATTGGAGATTATGTCACTGTTACAGGAATATTAAAAGGCCAAGGTTTGTCTTTACATGTATATAATTTTTGACATTTAAATTTAATATGCGATATTAAAATCCATTTTTTGTAGACTTCTTTTTGATAATTTCTTTTCTTTTTTAGACTCCCTTGTAACAATTTTTTGCGATAGCATCAATAACATAAAGTTGGATGCTGAAAAACCAGCTTTAACAGCAGCAGAAGTTCAACGTGGTAGCCGACCAGTTAAACGCATACGCACAAGTGACAAAAAATGTTGAATTACATTTAAAATATTCCATATATTTTGAGTTCTACGGTTAAAAGCTATTATTTATTGATTATTTAAAAAAAAATTACTGTTACATATTTCATATGTTCTGAGTTTTACGGTTCAAAGCTTTTATTTATTACTTTGCTTTTATTTTATACTATTACAATTTTGAACTAGATTAAAGAAGAATAACAAATCATAAGACTAATTACGTACAAGTTTGGTACAAAATGTGATTCATAGTTTTATGACTGTGATATTAGAAACATATTTTGATAGTTATTCTTCAGACTAAAAATATGTGATACTCGTGTTTATCGAAACTAAAATAATTATATATTTAAAAAGTCAATACTCTTATTATAACAGTATTTTCATAATGTTTAATTAGTTTCAAAGATTAATATATAATTATGATATTTTCAGTTACACGCTAAAGTATAATGACTTCAAAGACTAATTGACTTAAGATTTTCAATTACATGTTCAAGTATTTAAATAATTTAAATGACTTTTAAGACTTGTTACAAGAAGAGAATTGTATCTTTTAAAGATAAAGATGACTCCGTAAACAAAAGTATATTTGTAGTTCCTAATATAGAATTTACTATATTAAAAAGTTAACATAATATTTCTATATAATTTTGTATTTGCATGAAGTTTGTTTATTTGTTTGTACAAACAATGTATCAAGTCTACGTATATTTTTTATAATATAAAGTAAATAAAAAGACTATTATGAGATTACGATGATATAAAACTGTTCTTTTTGGCAACATATATTTCAAACAAAAAATAAGTTAATTAATTAAATAAAATAAGTAGTACAATGTTTTTGAACAAATATTTTTTTATTGTGTATATATAGTATAATTAATAATTTTATAATAAGGGTACAGATAAAACTGGAGGTCTTAGAGTTTTAAGAATTTTTACAATTTTAACTTTTCCAGACATATGAGCCATAATGTGCTTTTCCAAATATTTTTTGTTAACGTATGTTCTCTTACAATAATTACATGTGTAAACATTTTTAGGATGTTGTGAGTTTACATGTTTTTCCAAAACATCTTTTCTAACAAAAGTTTTATTACAGATATGACATGTAAAGTTACATAGATCAGTATGTGTCAATCTATGAGTTTGTAGATGTTGATTTTGGGAGAACTTCTTATTACACTCATTACAACTGTAATTTTTCAAACCTTTATGTATACTTTGATGTACTTTTAATTGCCCATTTGTTTTGAAACTTTTTTCGCATATTAAGCATTTAAAAGCTTTCACAGTATCATGGATCTTGATATGCACATTTAAATTTCCCATTTGAGTAAAACTTTTTTTACATATAGTGCATATATGTGGTTTATTTTTTGAGTGTATTCTTTCATGTATTATTAAATCTCTCTTTCTTTTAAAAGTTTTTTCACAAGAAACACATGTGTACAGAACATTTTCAGAATTTTTATCGTTTTCCATATTTAAACAATATTCTTCATGCAGGTTACTTGATTTTCAAAATAAAAATTTTATTTAAATCTGTTCCAGATTGATTCGTGTATCATACTGCCTACAAAGTTAATTATATTTTAGGGTTAGGGTTATACTTATTTCGTACAAATTATTATTCTATTTTATTAATATACGTGACTTACCTTTATTTTACAACGTCTAACATTTGTTAAAAAATGTTATAAATTTTTTAGAGCTACATAAATAGCCGTATAGTTGAAGAAATATATGAGAAAGCAATCCCGTGCGCCGTTGATGACAGAAACTTATGGGAAAGCAATCCCGCGCGCGGCTCACGACAGAAATTTATGAGAAAGCAATCCATGCGCGATTTGGATGCGCAGTTGCATTTTTTTGGACTCGCATATGTAACCGCGTATAAAGAAGTATACGTGACGTATCTGAGCGTGAGAACAACAAACAATCAACGTGTTTATGTTGATAACAAAAAAGCTTGTAGAGTATACATGGTTTGGAGTTAACAGCTTATTAAGGAAGAATAAAAGATTTTCAAGAGTACATAGCTTACATGGCTTGGAGCCAATAACTTTAATAAGGGAGAGAGAAAAGAGCACCTGGCAAATAACATGCAACTTCATTTTTACTTTCTACAACATTCCACCTGTTGATTTCCAATTATTCGGTGCAAGTCAACGTTCATTTTAGCAAAAACAGGTAAAAATTATTAAAAATATGTTTTTCTAACATTATTTAAATGGAAACTTTTAGATTACAAGGCATGTGCTAAGAGTGGTAACCTAACCTGCACATCTATACACACAAACATATACATAATCACACACAACGTTCACTGCCTTAACTACTCTAGTATGCACGTGAATTTTAAAAACATCAGTTACAATTTGTGTGTTGAATATTACCAAGGATGAAGTCCAGATGTAATTATCTTAATAGATATTCTCAACTCAGTGTTCGAGTCAGTCGCAGGTAGTATATATCATTATGGTGGCATATATGCAGAGCATTATAATTTTTGCTGTACATTTTAGTGTAGATACTTGTTTCATTATGCACAAACAGGTTAGCGTAATAATTTTTACTTAACAAACTCTGCTAGGTGTTCCACATCAAATCCTATGGCTTATAGTGGACAAAATGTACAAATAGGTGTTTATATGAAAATGTAACTGAAACACGTGAAATCAAAACAATTAGATATATTGTTTCAATATCTTTAAATAAATCACCTTGTACAATTTTAAACCTCTGAGTATGATAGTTTTGAGAGCGAAAACAAAATCAGAAAACAAGCAGTCGTATGTAACTATTGATAATTTTTGTTCGCACTCAATTAAAAACTATCATACTTGGAGGGCTAAATTTTTGTGTGGTGATTTTTTTCAAGATGTTCAAATTTTGAACAGCTACCAAAGACAGACAAGATAAAATTGTTACGCTATCTTGTTTCTATGTAATAAAACAAGCATCTACACAAAAAATTTTACATCTTTGCATTAATACACTGTATATATGCCACCATATGTGACTGACTCGAACACTGAGTTGAGACGTACATCTTTCAGGATAATTATGTTTCTTACAGGTTATTAAAAACAGCAAATTAAATACACTCACACTATATGACACCATACTTACTGTACACATAAAAACTCTACACAATTGCATTTTCCTACATGAAAAAACTCTACGCAGATATATTTTCTACACGAATATTTCCTACACTTATTTTTTATTATTTTACTACACTGCAAAACTCTACACAAACGTATAACCTATTGTTGTAACAATGATATAACAATAGGTTATGATATTGTGTAGAGTTTTGCAGTGTAGTAAAATAATAAAAAATAAGTGTAGGAAATATTTGTGTAGAAAATATCTGCGTAGAGTTTTTCCGTGTAGGAAAATGCAATTGTGTAGAGTTTTTATGTGTACAATAAGTATGGTGTCCACTATATCAGTTTTCAACTTATTCTAACCTCTTTCCCATCATGCTTCCACAGTTAACCTTTTAAGTAGTTATTTAAATATTATTACTTAAGAAACGATTCTAATTTTTTTTTTGTAATTACTCTTTTTACCTTTACATATCTTTGCCATGTTTTGAACCAGAATCGTTTAGTTTTTATTAGTTCGCTTACTTTCTACCAGAGACGATTTTTTTTATTTATCTACATAATTTTTTTCTTTTATTTTACAGCTAAAATTTGGATTGAAGAATAACGGTACTCTCTATGTCCTACAAAATACAAAATTGTAAGGTATATATACATATTTATATACATGTTTGCAATTACTTTTATTGACTTTTTTCATATTCTAATGTTATACCATATTTCTTTTTCAGGTTTTCTGTCTTTGAATAAAGCTAATGACTATAATATTAATGAAGTGTGATATTTAACATCCTAAGTAATTATAACTGATTATTGCAGTTTAGTGAAATTTGTTATTATGACTGATCATAGTATTACTGAACTTTGATAAAATTACTGTAATAATTGTCACAATGTAACAATAAAATAAATAATTTCAATTTTTCTCTCTCTTTTTTTTTACTGTATATATAGACTGCCTTCCGTCTATTTTTATTTACAAAACAATATCCTTACAGTTATAATTATTCTTTTAAAAATAATATCTATCCATATTTCCAACATTTATTTTTACTAAAATCCTGCCTTATCTAGCCAAAGCCATAGCCAAAGCCATTAGCCAAAGCCATTAGCCAAAGCCATTGCCAAAGCCATTAGCCAAAGCCATTAGCCATATGCATCAGCAAAAGCCATTAGCCAAAACCATCAGCTAAATTAAGCCATTATAGCCAAAACCATCAGCCAAAGCCAACAGCCATATAAATACCCCATGGTCATATCAGTTGAATATTGCTATATTCAGCGAAAGCTGTCAGTCATAAATATAGTTACAAATAGTACAGCCACACTATCGTGCAAACAATTGTAGATTAGAACCGATTAAAACGATTATAAACTATTAAAACGGAGCACTGTTGAGGATTACAATCGTTTATTAATCCAATCAATAAGAAATTGTGATTCGTTTTAATCGTTTATAATCATTTTAATCTGTTTAAATCTGCAACTGTTATCAGGGTAGCCAAGTCTCTACGTATCTAACCGAAGCCACCAATCGGAGACATCAACCATAGATAACCACAGCCACAAGCCTGTATTACC
Organism: Nasonia vitripennis; assembly: GCF_009193385.2. Lineage (NCBI taxonomy): Eukaryota > Metazoa > Arthropoda > Insecta > Hymenoptera > Pteromalidae > Nasonia > Nasonia vitripennis. The sequence continues at coordinate 115,117 of NW_022279659.1, forward strand.
TGCAAACAGCCGAAGTCATAACCATTAACTGTATAACTATAAAACAGCTTTTATTAGCCATAATCAGATAGCTAATGTATTTAAATTAAAATAAATTTTACATTATTTCAAACAACCAAAGATTAATTAAACCAAATTTATATTAAATATATTTTTTATATGATACTTGTACGTCTGCTCTAAGCGACAAGGCATTAATTAGTCCGCTAAGTGTTTATGTAGACTATTTTGTTAGAATATTATAAAATGGATAATAATATTACACAAAATTTCTCAGAATGTGCACGAAAACGTGTTACATCAGGTGATTTGCTGGAAGATTCTGACATTGATTTTTTTCTATTATTACTAACAAAATGTTCAAAATATAAGCCCTTTTCAACTTTACTTTTATACCTAGGTCTTATTTCAGAAATTCCGAGAAATCAAAAGCATATACAAATTATATATTTATCCTCAGTATGCAATAATCCAAACGATACTGGACATTGGGTAACTTCTTATTATGACACTGATTATATTTATGTTTTTGATTCTATAAATAATAAAGTAATGCACAAAGATTTAGAAAAATCATTAAAATTGCTACATCCTTATTATTTTCTGGAAGGTAAGAGAGTTATTTTCCCAAAGGTTCAACAACAAACGAATCAAAAAGATTGTGGAATTTTCGCCATAGCTTTCGCAATAACTTTATTATGCAAAATGAAACCAGATCTTCTTACGTATAATACTCATATCATGCGTCCACATTTACTGAAATTACTTGTTAGTAAGTACATCGCACATTTCCCTTGTATTATTACACCTATCCCTATAAATGTTCAGCCTAGAAAATTATATGATACAAATATTATCATTAATAATGCTTGTCTCAATGATGAACACATAGATTATTTTCATACAATGTTACAACAACTTTCTGCGTACCAACCCTACTCAACGTTGTATTTACAGAATATTTCAAAAATTTCGCATATAAATGAAAATAATAAACACATACAAATATTATTTCAACGTGGCTCCACAATAGGTCATTTTGTATGTACATATTACGATACTAGTACTTTATTTGTGTATGATTCAATGAATAATAAAGAACTTCATAGTGATATTAGTATAGTTTTAAAGACGTTACATCCTTATTGTTTTAATGAACAAAAGAAACCGATTATATTTCAAACAGTTCAGTCCCAAAAAAATGCTACAGATTGTGGTGTTTATTCTATAGCCTATGCTGTGACCCTTTTATTTGGTTATAGACCCGAGACAATGGTATATAATAACAGTGAAATGCGTAAACATTTGTTAAAAATATTTGAAACTAGAACAATTGAACATTTTCCATGTCTTAGTACTTTTTCCAACTATTGTTCACAATTTAACTTTAGTTCCATAACTGAAACAAGAGCTACAATTTCCGGTTTAGGTAACAATGTTATGCATAATAGAAAACGTACAAACGATCAAATAACGGACGAAACTTCATTACAAAACCATAGGGAAACAAATCTACATAGTCTCGCAATCAAGAAAAAAAAAACATACTATCAAAAAAATAAAGATAAAATTTTACAAGCTCGAAGAGACAAACGTCGAATGAAAAAATGTAAAACTGGAACTGCACATAGCAATCAAAGTGTAATTGATGAAACTCAGAAATGTTTAGTTGATCAGTTATCGCCTCCAAAAAATATTAATATTGTCAAAAAATATAAATCGTGTAAAGTCACTGAAAATGAAAAATCTATTTCTTCTCTTAGTAATAATGAATCGAGTTCACAACTCCATATAAACGCGCACGATTACAATACAAAAAGCATTGATGATAATAACAAATCTGATTGTAATCCAAACTCTCAAAGTTACAATAAATCATGTAGTGAAAAGACAAACAATTATTTAGATTCTAATAGTAAGACAAGTTTAAAAAATAAAAAATATTATGAATCGCACAAGAAAAAGATACTAAGTAAAAGAAAAATACATTATTCAAATAACAAAACTGACATTTTGAATAAGCGCAGGAACAAATACAAGGATAATCGTGAAAAACTAGTAGAAAGACAAAATAAATACTACGATAAAATTAAAAACAAAATTGCAATGGCGAACAAAATTAAAAAGAAATACAATGTGATTAATGTTGTTAAGGATAGTACAATAAAATTAATAAAAAACAGTGAAAATTTTATTACCAATATTATGATTAAATTGGATTGTTCATTTTCTTCTTCACAACGCAGATTAGAGGCTGAAAATTTAGTATCTACTTCCATTTATCTTCGAGATGAATATATCAACAAAGTAAGAAAAGTGTTGAAAAATCTACAAAATAAAATTGAATTGTCATTGACTCGATTAGGTAATATATCTATTACGGATAATATAGACTGTGCATTAACTGCTTTATGCGGTATTCCTAAACATACTTCCTCCTCAGAACCATATTTTTCTGATGCAGCGTATGATTTTCGGCTTGGATTATTTAACGATTTTAATATTAATAATAAAGTTATTTTAAATGAAAAAGGACAAACCACCAATATTTTACCACTTATTATTGAAGAAAAAAATAAAAAAGGTAAAGTTTGGGAATGCAATGGTTACTGTAAAACTATCGATATTGATATATTAACAGAGCTACAAGCATTTTTTTTAGATATTCTTAAAGTGACTTTCAGAAATGCTTACAAGTTTTTTTTATCTATAGATATATGTTCAGCTCAATCACGCAATATTGATAAGCTTGGTCATCCAAACATTTGTTATAACCAACCCCTATTATGTACTTCAAAATTTTTAAAGTTGCAAGTTTTATCATCTCATTATCCTCATTTGCGAACGATTCAAAGATCTCTTTATGAATTGAAACATTTGTATACTTTTATTTTGGACATAGAAAATGCTTTAAATGATGCAGATGTAGTGTTATTAAGAGATATTATACAAAAATCCAAGAAACTTGGTGTACCTATGAAAAGCAATAAAAACCTGAATCAAGTAAATTTAAATGAATCAGAATTAAAAGAGCAGTTTTGTATTGGCATCAAGGAATATACAAAAATAGTAACGGATCCACCTACGATTCCTTGTATTTCATGCGAAAGACTATTTTGTGCTAGAGACATTCAACATTATGATCAGAATAATGCAACTAATGTTGCTTTTGAATTACTCGGCATAGAACGTGAAAATCTTTTTCAAAAACTTAAGAAATTGCATAACATTACCGATAATTCTATATGCAGACCTTGTTTAACAAATTTAAGAAAAAATATCATGCCATCCAACTGTATTTTAAATAACCTTTTTGTGGGAGAAGTTCCAGAAGAAATTAGAAGTCTCAATATGATAGAGAAAATTTTAATACAAAGGGCAAAAGCTTTTCAAACAATTACGAAACTAAATACCGTTATGAATAAAAATATTCCTCATTATGTAAAAATTGATAAAGTAATTGGTAGAACATTTCATTTACCTTTACCACTAGAAGAGACTTTAAAAAAGATATGTCCTGATACTGATCCCATTAATGCAGATCACGAATTATATATCTTGATTCGAACACACCCAACAAAAGCTAATAAAATTTGGGAAGATTACATTGATATAAACAAAGTATGGAAGGCGTTACAGTGGCTAAAGAAAAATAATTCTATTTATGAAAAAATTGAACTTCCATCTAATCCCCAAATGTTATTGGATACACTACACGAGCAATTAGAATATGAAGAAAATCATGAAAACGCAGAAGAAGAATGTACACCTAAAACAAATACAGTACCAAACGAACCCCCAGTACGTCCGTTATTAACCCAAAAATCTGAGACGGACCCTTTTTATGACCATTACACCATTTATCCTTTGCATGACAAAAAAAAGAATGAATCAGATACTGCACTTTACCAGATGTTGCAAGTTTCCGCTGCTGCTTTAGATAACAGAGGAAAAGATTTAGATCTCAAATGCTTTCCTGATTTATATCCTTACGGAAAATATGGGCAACATGCTGAAAGAAAGCCTAATTTAAGAGATTTCGATTATATTAAGAGTAGATTAGCATCGAAACATTCACAATTTAGATTGAATATTCAATATCTGTTTTTTTCACTTTACAATAATACACTGAGACAAATAAATGCTGGAATATTTCAAATGCTTAATATCATCAATCCAAGGTATAAGTACACGGTCAAAGAATTTCTGCAAATGTTAAATGAAAATAAACTAGATGGTAATTTAGATACCATTTTCTCTCGTTTGCCAGGTACTGAATCGTATTGGAAAAAAGTTCGTAATGAATTGAGGTGTATGGCACGCGAGTACGGACCTGCTACTTTCTTTATCACTTTCAGCCCAGGAGAGTGGATGTGGTCTGCACTAGCGGAATATATAAAACAAGTAAATGGGTGGAATGATAGTCGTTCTATTTCGCAATTAATAGCTGCAGACCCGGTATCAACTGCTAGATATTTCCAAAATAAATTCAAAGCTGTGTTAGCTTATATACTATCTAAGTCAAATCCGATTGGAAAAGTTACACATTATTACTGGGTCCGTGAATACCAAGGTAGAGGATTACCCCATTATCATTGTTTGTTTTGGATCCAGGATGCTCCGATTTATGGTACAAGTTCGAATGAAGAAGTGCAAGAGTTTATCTTACAACATATAACATGTCACATTCTAGATAAACAGATTTCGCCAGAACTTCATCGTCGCGTCTTAGCCTATCAACAGCACAAACACAACGATTATTGTATGCGCAAGAAACAGACAAAAACTGGATTTTCAACTGCTTGTCGTTTCGGATTTCCTCGCCCCGTAACTGATAGAATAATTTTAAGAGACGTATCTGTTGCTATTTCGAATCGAAATAAATTAAAAAATAAATCTCGATTTTATGATTTACCTAGAACAACAGATGAACAGAATATTAATGATTATATGCCTGCTCTATTGCTCATTTGGGAAGGAAATAACGATGCTCAATATATTGGAGAATCTTCTTATTTGTTGACCAAATACGTAAGCAAATATGGTACAAAAGGTGAAAAGAGCAATTTAGATTTCGCAGATATACAATCAAATAAACCGTTGTTTAACCGTCTTTGGGCTTTTGCTGTACGTGCCTTACAACATAGAGAATGTGGAGCGATTGAAGCCGCTGATGTTTTGTTAGGACATCCTTTGCATAGTACTGATCCCGAAACAATTGTTAAATGGTTGAATGTTAATATTATAAGGGGTAGAAAACTAAAGCCATTTAATGAAATCAAGTGGCGCGGTAGCGCCACGAAGGCGAGTTTGAGAAGCAGACGGAGCCGCGGCGCCCGTGACATATTTACTTCTATATTGGTGTTCGGATTTTTCATTATACAAAAAAAAATACTTATCATCATTATTGGTTGGATTTTTTGGCTTATTAGCATGTCTTCTGAGCTAAACTATGATTTCCAACAAAAACATTAGTGAAAAAGCTGCCTATTTTTATAATATGGGAGTAGATAATCCAAAAATGCTGAAATCACCTATTTATTCTTCAGCCCGAAATGTGGTAGGACCGTGAAGTTAGCCGCGCACGGCCAAGAGTAAGGGGATTGCTTTCTCATAAATATCGAAATCCCGCTCATTTCCGCTATTCAGGTTGAGGTTACTATATGCTTTCCCGCCATATACTTACTGCCGATTTTATTTATAATCGTCATACAAGAGAATCGTTGTGTTTTTTTAATCTGGTCTGGCTAAAAGAAATTCATTTTTAAAGTCCAACAATTCAGTGCATTCACTTTATAAAAATGAATTGTAGTTCTTCTTATACAACCGATGAGGAGATGGAGTATTTGGAACATCGTGATGTAACCACGTAAGTATTTGTGAGGTTATATTGTTTGTTTTTATTTCACGTTTTATATTGTTTTTTACGTTTACATTATAGAATCATTGTGGGGTATGTCGATGCAATTACTGCTCCTGCAAAAGCTCCTGGCAAGAACGATTTATTATTTAAATTTGTTGTATCAAATGGAAACAGACGCATTCCTATTCTTGTATGGGACGTAGATCTTATCAATAAATTATCTAAAGAAATTTGTTCTAGCAGGGTAAGTTATCTTACTTATTATTTACATCATACCATAGTTTTCAATATGTATATTTTTGTTTCTTTTTTTATTTATAGGTAGTAAGTATTAATGGTGGCCACTGTCGAGCTGTTGCCCCATCGAAAATCAAGGACGAAAGTAATTTGGTCCCATTTGAAGTAATAATAAAGGAAAATACAGAAGTTTCTTTTTTGGGCTATCACAACTTACAAAATCAAACGACGAATCAACTTCAAAAGGCCACTTTTGATAACATACACACTTTAGAAGGACTAATAGGTGAGTAGTAATTTTTAATTGATATTTTTTATCTAATTTGTTATTTTTACCTATTTCCCAATTGTTTTATTTGTTATTTTTACCTATTTCCCAATTGTTTTAGAAATTTCTGGCTACATAAGAACGAAGTTTTCGTTATTGCACAATCGTAGTGGCCATATGACTTATGGATTAGGAGCAATCACCGATGGGATTAAAAAAATCACTGTTCAAGTGAAACAGTTTACGGAATGTGAGGTTGAAATTGGAGATTATGTCACTGTTACAGGAATATTAAAAGGCCAAGGTTTGTCTTTACATGTATATAATTTTTGACATTTAAATTTAATATGCGATATTAAAATCCATTTTTTGTAGACTTCTTTTTGATAATTTCTTTTCTTTTTTAGACTCCCTTGTAACAATTTTTTGCGATAGCATCAATAACATAAAGTTGGATGCTGAAAAACCAGCTTTAACAGCAGCAGAAGTTCAACGTGGTAGCCGACCAGTTAAACGCATACGCACAAGTGAGCAAAATAATGTTTAATTACATTTAAAATATTCCATATATTTTGGTTCTACGGTTAAAAGCTACAAATTATTGATTATTTAAAAAAAATTACTGTTACATGTTTCATATGTTCTGAGTTTTACGGTTCAAAGCTTTTAATATTACTTTGCTTTAATTTTATACCTATTACAATTTTGAACTAGATTAAAGAAGAAAACAAAATCAGAAAACAAGCAGTCGTATGTAACTATTGATAATTTTTGTTCGCACTCAATTAAAAACTATCATACTTGGAGGGCTAAATTTTTGTGTGGTGATTTTTTTCAAGATGTTCAAATTTTGAACAGCTACCAAAGACAGACAAGATAAAATTGTTACGCTATCTTGTTTCTATGTAATAAAACAAGCATCTACACAAAAAATTTTACATCTTTGCATTAATACACTGTATATATGCCACCATATGTGACTGACTCGAACACTGAGTTGAGACGTACATCTTTCAGGATAATTATGTTTCTTACAGGTTATTAAAAACAGCAAATTAAATACACTCACACTATATGACACCATACTTACTGTACACATAAAAACTCTACACAATTGCATTTTCCTACATGAAAAAACTCTACGCAGATATATTTTCTACACGAATATTTCCTACACTTATTTTTTATTATTTTACTACACTGCAAAACTCTACACAAACGTATAACCTATTGTTGTAACAATGATATAACAATAGGTTATGATATTGTGTAGAGTTTTGCAGTGTAGTAAAATAATAAAAAATAAGTGTAGGAAATATTTGTGTAGAAAATATCTGCGTAGAGTTTTTCCGTGTAGGAAAATGCAATTGTGTAGAGTTTTATGTGTACAATAAGTATGGTGTCCACTATATCAGTTTTCAACTTATTCTAACCTCTTTCCCATCATGCTTCCACAGTTAACCTTTTAAGTAGTTATTTAAATATTATTACTTAAGAAACGATTCTAATTTTTTTTTTGTAATTACTCTTTTTACCTTTACATATCTTTGCCATGTTTTGAACCAGAATCGTTTAGTTTTTATTAGTTCGCTTACTTTCTACCAGAGACGATTTTTTTTATTTATCTACATAATTTTTTTCTTTTATTTTACAGCTAAAATTTGGATTGAAGAATAACGGTACTCTCTATGTCCTACAAAATACAAAATTGTAAGGTATATATACATATTTATATACATGTTTGCAATTACTTTTATTGACTTTTTTCATATTCTAATGTTATACCATATTTCTTTTTCAGGTTTTCTGTCTTTGAATAAAGCTAATGACTATAATATTAATGAAGTGTGATATTTAACATCCTAAGTAATTATAACTGATTATTGCAGTTTAGTGAAATTTGTTATTATGACTGATCATAGTATTACTGAACTTTGATAAAATTACTGTAATAATTGTCACAATGTAACAATAAAATAAATAATTTCAATTTTTCTCTCTCTTTTTTTTTACTGTATATATAGACTGCCTTCCGTCTATTTTTATTTACAAAACAATATCCTTACAGTTATAATTATTCTTTTAAAAATAATATCTATCCATATTTCCAACATTTATTTTTACTAAAATCCTGCCTTATCTAGCCAAAGCCATAGCCAAAGCCATTAGCCAAAGCCATTAGCCAAAGCCATTGCCAAAGCCATTAGCCAAAGCCATTAGCCATATGCATCAGCAAAAGCCATTAGCCAAAACCATCAGCTAAATTAAGCCATTATAGCCAAAACCATCAGCCAAAGCCAACAGCCATATAAATACCCCATGGTCATATCAGTTGAATATTGCTATATTCAGCGAAAGCTGTCAGTCATAAATATAGTTACAAATAGTACAGCCACACTATCGTGCAAACAATTGTAGATTAGAACCGATTAAAACGATTATAAACTATTAAAACGGAGCACTGTTGAGGATTACAATCGTTTATTAATCCAATCAATAAGAAATTGTGATTCGTTTTAATCGTTTATAATCATTTTAATCTGTTTAAATCTGCAACTGTTATCAGGGTAGCCAAGTCTCTACGTATCTAACCGAAGCCACCAATCGGAGACATCAACCATAGATAACCACAGCCACAAGCCTGTATTACCTGCAAACAGCCGAAGTCATAACCATTAACTGTATAACTATAAAACAGCTTTTATTAGCCATAATCAGATAGCTAATGTATTTAAATTAAAATAAATTTTACATTATTTCAAACAACCAAAGATTAATTAAACCAAATTTATATTAAATATATTTTTTATATGATACTTGTACGTCTGCTCTAAGCGACAAGGCATTAATTAGTCCGCTAAGTGTTTATGTAGACTATTTTGTTAGAATATTATAAAATGGATAATAATATTACACAAAATTTCTCAGAATGTGCACGAAAACGTGTTACATCAGGTGATTTGCTGGAAGATTCTGACATTGATTTTTTTCTATTATTACTAACAAAATGTTCAAAATATAAGCCCTTTTCAACTTTACTTTTATACCTAGGTCTTATTTCAGAAATTCCGAGAAATCAAAAGCATATACAAATTATATATTTATCCTCAGTATGCAATAATCCAAACGATACTGGACATTGGGTAACTTCTTATTATGACACTGATTATATTTATGTTTTTGATTCTATAAATAATAAAGTAATGCACAAAGATTTAGAAAAATCATTAAAATTGCTACATCCTTATTATTTTCTGGAAGGTAAGAGAGTTATTTTCCCAAAGGTTCAACAACAAACGAATCAAAAAGATTGTGGAATTTTCGCCATAGCTTTCGCAATAACTTTATTATGCAAAATGAAACCAGATCTTCTTACGTATAATACTCATATCATGCGTCCACATTTACTGAAATTACTTGTTAGTAAGTACATCGCACATTTCCCTTGTATTATTACACCTATCCCTATAAATGTTCAGCCTAGAAAATTATATGATACAAATATTATCATTAATAATGCTTGTCTCAATGATGAACACATAGATTATTTTCATACAATGTTACAACAACTTTCTGCGTACCAACCCTACTCAACGTTGTATTTACAGAATATTTCAAAAATTTCGCATATAAATGAAAATAATAAACACATACAAATATTATTTCAACGTGGCTCCACAATAGGTCATTTTGTATGTACATATTACGATACTAGTACTTTATTTGTGTATGATTCAATGAATAATAAAGAACTTCATAGTGATATTAGTATAGTTTTAAAGACGTTACATCCTTATTGTTTTAATGAACAAAAGAAACCGATTATATTTCAAACAGTTCAGTCCCAAAAAAATGCTACAGATTGTGGTGTTTATTCTATAGCCTATGCTGTGACCCTTTTATTTGGTTATAGACCCGAGACAATGGTATATAATAACAGTGAAATGCGTAAACATTTGTTAAAAATATTTGAAACTAGAACAATTGAACATTTTCCATGTCTTAGTACTTTTTCCAACTATTGTTCACAATTTAACTTTAGTTCCATAACTGAAACAAGAGCTACAATTTCCGGTTTAGGTAACAATGTTATGCATAATAGAAAACGTACAAACGATCAAATAACGGACGAAACTTCATTACAAAACCATAGGGAAACAAATCTACATAGTCTCGCAATCAAGAAAAAAAAAACATACTATCAAAAAAATAAAGATAAAATTTTACAAGCTCGAAGAGACAAACGTCGAATGAAAAAATGTAAAACTGGAACTGCACATAGCAATCAAAGTGTAATTGATGAAACTCAGAAATGTTTAGTTGATCAGTTATCGCCTCCAAAAAATATTAATATTGTCAAAAAATATAAATCGTGTAAAGTCACTGAAAATGAAAAATCTATTTCTTCTCTTAGTAATAATGAATCGAGTTCACAACTCCATATAAACGCGCACGATTACAATACAAAAAGCATTGATGATAATAACAAATCTGATTGTAATCCAAACTCTCAAAGTTACAATAAATCATGTAGTGAAAAGACAAACAATTATTTAGATTCTAATAGTAAGACAAGTTTAAAAAATAAAAAATATTATGAATCGCACAAGAAAAAGATACTAAGTAAAAGAAAAATACATTATTCAAATAACAAAACTGACATTTTGAATAAGCGCAGGAACAAATACAAGGATAATCGTGAAAAACTAGTAGAAAGACAAAATAAATACTACGATAAAATTAAAAACAAAATTGCAATGGCGAACAAAATTAAAAAGAAATACAATGTGATTAATGTTGTTAAGGATAGTACAATAAAATTAATAAAAAACAGTGAAAATTTTATTACCAATATTATGATTAAATTGGATTGTTCATTTTCTTCTTCACAACGCAGATTAGAGGCTGAAAATTTAGTATCTACTTCCATTTATCTTCGAGATGAATATATCAACAAAGTAAGAAAAGTGTTGAAAAATCTACAAAATAAAATTGAATTGTCATTGACTCGATTAGGTAATATATCTATTACGGATAATATAGACTGTGCATTAACTGCTTTATGCGGTATTCCTAAACATACTTCCTCCTCAGAACCATATTTTTCTGATGCAGCGTATGATTTTCGGCTTGGATTATTTAACGATTTTAATATTAATAATAAAGTTATTTTAAATGAAAAAGGACAAACCACCAATATTTTACCACTTATTATTGAAGAAAAAAATAAAAAAGGTAAAGTTTGGGAATGCAATGGTTACTGTAAAACTATCGATATTGATATATTAACAGAGCTACAAGCATTTTTTTTAGATATTCTTAAAGTGACTTTCAGAAATGCTTACAAGTTTTTTTTATCTATAGATATATGTTCAGCTCAATCACGCAATATTGATAAGCTTGGTCATCCAAACATTTGTTATAACCAACCCCTATTATGTACTTCAAAATTTTTAAAGTTGCAAGTTTTATCATCTCATTATCCTCATTTGCGAACGATTCAAAGATCTCTTTATGAATTGAAACATTTGTATACTTTTATTTTGGACATAGAAAATGCTTTAAATGATGCAGATGTAGTGTTATTAAGAGATATTATACAAAAATCCAAGAAACTTGGTGTACCTATGAAAAGCAATAAAAACCTGAATCAAGTAAATTTAAATGAATCAGAATTAAAAGAGCAGTTTTGTATTGGCATCAAGGAATATACAAAAATAGTAACGGATCCACCTACGATTCCTTGTATTTCATGCGAAAGACTATTTTGTGCTAGAGACATTCAACATTATGATCAGAATAATGCAACTAATGTTGCTTTTGAATTACTCGGCATAGAACGTGAAAATCTTTTTCAAAAACTTAAGAAATTGCATAACATTACCGATAATTCTATATGCAGACCTTGTTTAACAAATTTAAGAAAAAATATCATGCCATCCAACTGTATTTTAAATAACCTTTTTGTGGGAGAAGTTCCAGAAGAAATTAGAAGTCTCAATATGATAGAGAAAATTTTAATACAAAGGGCAAAAGCTTTTCAAACAATTACGAAACTAAATACCGTTATGAATAAAAATATTCCTCATTATGTAAAAATTGATAAAGTAATTGGTAGAACATTTCATTTACCTTTACCACTAGAAGAGACTTTAAAAAAGATATGTCCTGATACTGATCCCATTAATGCAGATCACGAATTATATATCTTGATTCGAACACACCCAACAAAAGCTAATAAAATTTGGGAAGATTACATTGATATAAACAAAGTATGGAAGGCGTTACAGTGGCTAAAGAAAAATAATTCTATTTATGAAAAAATTGAACTTCCATCTAATCCCCAAATGTTATTGGATACACTACACGAGCAATTAGAATATGAAGAAAATCATGAAAACGCAGAAGAAGAATGTACACCTAAAACAAATACAGTACCAAACGAACCCCCAGTACGTCCGTTATTAACCCAAAAATCTGAGACGGACCCTTTTTATGACCATTACACCATTTATCCTTTGCATGACAAAAAAAAGAATGAATCAGATACTGCACTTTACCAGATGTTGCAAGTTTCCGCTGCTGCTTTAGATAACAGAGGAAAAGATTTAGATCTCAAATGCTTTCCTGATTTATATCCTTACGGAAAATATGGGCAACATGCTGAAAGAAAGCCTAATTTAAGAGATTTCGATTATATTAAGAGTAGATTAGCATCGAAACATTCACAATTTAGATTGAATATTCAATATCTGTTTTTTTCACTTTACAATAATACACTGAGACAAATAAATGCTGGAATATTTCAAATGCTTAATATCATCAATCCAAGGTATAAGTACACGGTCAAAGAATTTCTGCAAATGTTAAATGAAAATAAACTAGATGGTAATTTAGATACCATTTTCTCTCGTTTGCCAGGTACTGAATCGTATTGGAAAAAAGTTCGTAATGAATTGAGGTGTATGGCACGCGAGTACGGACCTGCTACTTTCTTTATCACTTTCAGCCCAGGAGAGTGGATGTGGTCTGCACTAGCGGAATATATAAAACAAGTAAATGGGTGGAATGATAGTCGTTCTATTTCGCAATTAATAGCTGCAGACCCGGTATCAACTGCTAGATATTTCCAAAATAAATTCAAAGCTGTGTTAGCTTATATACTATCTAAGTCAAATCCGATTGGAAAAGTTACACATTATTACTGGGTCCGTGAATACCAAGGTAGAGGATTACCCCATTATCATTGTTTGTTTTGGATCCAGGATGCTCCGATTTATGGTACAAGTTCGAATGAAGAAGTGCAAGAGTTTATCTTACAACATATAACATGTCACATTCTAGATAAACAGATTTCGCCAGAACTTCATCGTCGCGTCTTAGCCTATCAACAGCACAAACACAACGATTATTGTATGCGCAAGAAACAGACAAAAACTGGATTTTCAACTGCTTGTCGTTTCGGATTTCCTCGCCCCGTAACTGATAGAATAATTTTAAGAGACGTATCTGTTGCTATTTCGAATCGAAATAAATTAAAAAATAAATCTCGATTTTATGATTTACCTAGAACAACAGATGAACAGAATATTAATGATTATATGCCTGCTCTATTGCTCATTTGGGAAGGAAATAACGATGCTCAATATATTGGAGAATCTTCTTATTTGTTGACCAAATACGTAAGCAAATATGGTACAAAAGGTGAAAAGAGCAATTTAGATTTCGCAGATATACAATCAAATAAACCGTTGTTTAACCGTCTTTGGGCTTTTGCTGTACGTGCCTTACAACATAGAGAATGTGGAGCGATTGAAGCCGCTGATGTTTTGTTAGGACATCCTTTGCATAGTACTGATCCCGAAACAATTGTTAAATGGTTGAATGTTAATATTATAAGGGGTAGAAAACTAAAGCCATTTAATGAAATCAAAAATCTTCCAGAAGATTCAACAGATTTATTTTATGATTCTTTCATAGATAATCATTATCCCAACAGACCAAAGGAATTAGATTCATTATGTTTGTATGATTTTGCTAAGTGGTTTGAGATTTCAAAGAAAAACCCAATTTACAAAGCTGAGTATTATGAAATGTCAAACGGCTTGTATTGTAAAAAACGCAAGAAACCTTATTTAATAAATCACTATCAGTTTAATCCAAATAATCAGTTAGAAGCTTACTACCATGCGTTGTTATTATTATTTAAACCTTGGAGGGATTTAGATGAATTAAAAGGTTCTGACGGAACATATTGTGAATCTTTTAAAAAACAACAGCATGAGCTAGCACAAGCGATGAAGTACCATGATAAATGTACAATTATACAAGAAGCTATGGATAATATGAATAAATTAATTCAGAATCAATTAGAACAAAGTGTAGCAGATACGCCCAAAAATTCAGCTCATATACCTGATGGCTGTGTACCGATTGAAGTAGAAAATGCTATGAATGATTTTCAAGCTGTTGTAGAAAAAGCTATTATTAGTAAACAAGACCTACAAAACTCGATTGCGAAATTTAATACAGACCAGCTAAGAGTTTTCAACAAAATAACTTCAGTTATACAATCAAATAGTAAAATACTAAGAATGTTTGTAAGCGGTCCTGGAGGAACGGGTAAAAGTTTTGTCATTGAAAATTTAGTTTCATGGAATAAAATACACCGTTGTAAAGATACAGCCGTCACAGCTCCTACTGGAATTGCTGCATATAATATCCAAGGACTTACAATTCACAGATTATTGCAACTTCCAGTAGAACACGGCGGCACAGCAGAGTATAAAGAATTATCTGGACCAGCTTTAAAACAAATAAGACAGACATTGCAGAATGTTGACTTGATTATTATAGATGAAATATCGATGGTATCGAATATTACTTTCATGTATATTCATTTGCGTTTAACTGAGATATTCGATACATCTGATACTGAGGATGGATGGTTTGGGAAAATTAACGTTCTTGTTTTTGGTGATTTGCTGCAACTTCCTCCAGTTCGCGAAGATTTTGTATTTGTTGGAATGAAAAAAAAACAAATTGATAAGTATATCAAATCGATGATTACTTTTAATTTGTGGGAGCTATTCGAATATGATGAATTAACAATCAACATGAGACAAAAAAATGATCAAGCATACTCAGAAATTCTTTTGCGTATTAGATTAGGTTTTATGACTCATTCTGATATAAATGTACTGAAAACAAGAAAAATTGATTTTACAAGTAATGATTACTCGAAGAATATTCAAGAATTATGTAATTATTTAAAAAAATTACCAGTAGATACAGTGTGCTTATTACCTACCAAAAAAATGTGCAATGCCATTAATGAAGCAATGATGCTTACCATTGATTCAGAAGAAATTAATCTTGTTGCCAAAGATTCATACAAATGTGAAAAAAATCTACAAAAAAAAGTCTTGAAATTATTGAACGACGATGAAGACAATTTTTGTGGTATTGATCGCGTAATTACAATTAAAATCGGTTCTAAAGTTATGTTAAGAAGGAATATTGATGTTTCTATTGGGTTAGTAAACGGAACAATCGGCACTGTAGTTTCTCTTTCTAAAGATAGATCTACGGAGATTACAAGTATACGCATTGTATTACAGTCCGGAAAAGAACATGAAATACCTCGATTGGAATATAAATTTATTATCATGGATAAAATATCTATCACTCGAGAACAATTTCCAATTTGTAATAGTTATGGAATAACAATTCATAAAAGTCAAGGGTTAAGCTTGACAAATGCTGTCGTTGAAGCAGGAAACAATGTATTTAGTAATGGTCAAACGTACGTTGCAGCTTCTAGAGTAACTACTTTAGAAGGTTTGCATCTTATTAACTTTGATCCTTCGTGTTGCACTGCAGACATGACAGCTATTCTTGAGTATAATAGATTACGAAAAGAATATCGACCAGATCTAAATAGCTTTGATATTCCACAAGATCGCAAACAAATTCAAAGTTTAAAAGTGTATGATACGCGATGGTGTATAAAAAAAAATGAATTATTGACAGACGCTGAAAGTAATTTAAATCATATTTCCGATAGTACTTCGGATATTTCTGGTTTACCTAACAATGATGGAGTTTCTTGCTATGCCAATGCCTGTGCACAAAGCTTATTTCATTCAACAACTATTAGAAGAATATTATTACAACATAGCCATACAGACACTGTCAAATTAGTATTTCAACAATATATTAATAAAACTAATGTCGATATTCAAAAATTAAGAGAGTTCGCTGGTGAAGAATTTCAAACCGATACGCAGCAAGATGTGGCAGAATTTTTATTAAGTCTATGCAATAAGTCACTTATATTACAAAATATTCTGAATAACCAACTAATTGAAACAATCAGATGTCCTGGATGCGATGAAAGACAACATAGTAATACATCTAATAATTATATCGTTAATCTTTTCTTACCAGATTTTCGAGTTTGTACATTACAACAAATCATAGATTATAATATTGGCAATTGGCAAGATATTGAAAATTATTGTGATAACGGTTGTCAGTTAAAAAAGATTAAAAAAGCTGATTACGTAATCAGTAATACATTGGTGATTTTACAATTGATGTTATTTGATCGTACTGATGATAACGATATTGTAAAAATAACGAATTTAAAAATAAATGGAATACCATTAGCTAAGGTTGACATCAATGGTAAAAAGTATAGGGTTGCAAGTGGGATATTTCACCATGGTAATATTTCTCAGGGTCATTATACTAATATGTTACGACAACATAATCAGTGGTTTAACATCAGCGATAATGATGTTACTAAAAAACAATGGCCAAGAGGTGCTAAAAATGTTTACATTTTATTTTTAGAACAAATTTAATGTGTTTTAATACCTTTGTTCTAAAAGACATGAAATCTCAAAAAAAAAACTTTTGACCAAAGTACAAAAGTTAGGCGAGTTTGATGCATTGCGTATTATTATGGTTTTCATTTTTATAACAAACTTGAGATACTTTAATAAGGTCGCTTAAAAAGATATGAAATCTCTAAAAAAAAACTTTTAAGCAAAGTAAAAAGGTTAGGCGAGTTTGATATATTGCACATTATCATGCATGTTAATAAAATAACTTAACAAAATAAAATAATTTTGTATACTACTAAATTAGAGATCAAAAACCAACTGAGATCAATTAAAGAAGGCAATTTTTTTGTTTACAATAAAATGACATTTCCAAAAACAACTGAGATCAATAAAAAAAAGTCAAGTTTGTATTAATTATTTTATTTTATTCACAATACAACAAACAAAAAATCTTTGTGTTTTATTGAAGGCTAAGACAAATGATTGCTGATTTTAACTTAAGTAATATATTGATCAATTACAAACAACTCAAGATACTACGTAACTTGCCATGCCCGTTTCACTTTATTCATAGGTGAACAACGAAATTTTTTTTTAAACGCTACAACGTTATACCAAGTTTGTTCATGTTTTTAACTTTTTACAAATCTTTTAAAGTATGCAGAATTTCATGAATACTATTTTAAAAGTAATTGTCAGTGCATATTTTCTACTTTTAAATGAATACAATTTCCATGACTAAAATTTCTATATATTTTTTTTTTACAAAAGGAAAAAATGATTTATTGAATTCTTTTTTGTTCAATTACATTTAGTAATCTACATTACAAATTTATTATTATATATATAATAATAAAAATAACAATGAAGTTTGTGTACACAAGTTAAATATGCAGAAAGCTACACATTGCAATTAGACAACACCATGAATAAAGTGAAACGGGCATGGCAAGTTACGTAGTATCTTGAGTTGTTTGTAATTGATCAATATATTACTTAAGTTAAAATCAGCAATCATTTGTCTTAGCCTTCAATAAAACACAAAGATTTTTTGTTTGTTGTATTGTGAATAAAATAAAATAATTAATACAAACTTGACTTTTTTTTATTGATCTCAGTTGTTTTTGGAAATGTCATTTTATTGTAAACAAAAAAATTGCCTTCTTTAATTGATCTCAGTTGGTTTTTGATCTCTAATTTAGTAGTATACAAAATTATTTTATTTTGTTAAGTTATTTTATTAACATGCATGATAATGTGCAATATATCAAACTCGCCTAACCTTTTTACTTTGCTTAAAAGTTTTTTTTTAGAGATCAAAAATCTTCCAGAAGATTCAACAGATTTATTTTATGATTCTTTCATAGATAATCATTATCCCAACAGACCAAAGGAATTAGATTCATTATGTTTGTATGATTTTGCTAAGTGGTTTGAGATTTCAAAGAAAAACCCAATTTACAAAGCTGAGTATTATGAAATGTCAAACGGCTTGTATTGTAAAAAACGCAAGAAACCTTATTTAATAAATCACTATCAGTTTAATCCAAATAATCAGTTAGAAGCTTACTACCATGCGTTGTTATTATTATTTAAACCTTGGAGGGATTTAGATGAATTAAAAGGTTCTGACGGAACATATTGTGAATCTTTTAAAAAACAACAGCATGAGCTAGCACAAGCGATGAAGTACCATGATAAATGTACAATTATACAAGAAGCTATGGATAATATGAATAAATTAATTCAGAATCAATTAGAACAAAGTGTAGCAGATACGCCCAAAAATTCAGCTCATATACCTGATGGCTGTGTACCGATTGAAGTAGAAAATGCTATGAATGATTTTCAAGCTGTTGTAGAAAAAGCTATTATTAGTAAACAAGACCTACAAAACTCGATTGCGAAATTTAATACAGACCAGCTAAGAGTTTTCAACAAAATAACTTCAGTTATACAATCAAATAGTAAAATACTAAGAATGTTTGTAAGCGGTCCTGGAGGAACGGGTAAAAGTTTTGTCATTGAAAATTTAGTTTCATGGAATAAAATACACCGTTGTAAAGATACAGCCGTCACAGCTCCTACTGGAATTGCTGCATATAATATCCAAGGACTTACAATTCACAGATTATTGCAACTTCCAGTAGAACACGGCGGCACAGCAGAGTATAAAGAATTATCTGGACCAGCTTTAAAACAAATAAGACAGACATTGCAGAATGTTGACTTGATTATTATAGATGAAATATCGATGGTATCGAATATTACTTTCATGTATATTCATTTGCGTTTAACTGAGATATTCGATACATCTGATACTGAGGATGGATGGTTTGGGAAAATTAACGTTCTTGTTTTTGGTGATTTGCTGCAACTTCCTCCAGTTCGCGAAGATTTTGTATTTGTTGGAATGAAAAAAAAACAAATTGATAAGTATATCAAATCGATGATTACTTTTAATTTGTGGGAGCTATTCGAATATGATGAATTAACAATCAACATGAGACAAAAAAATGATCAAGCATACTCAGAAATTCTTTTGCGTATTAGATTAGGTTTTATGACTCATTCTGATATAAATGTACTGAAAACAAGAAAAATTGATTTTACAAGTAATGATTACTCGAAGAATATTCAAGAATTATGTAATTATTTAAAAAAATTACCAGTAGATACAGTGTGCTTATTACCTACCAAAAAAATGTGCAATGCCATTAATGAAGCAATGATGCTTACCATTGATTCAGAAGAAATTAATCTTGTTGCCAAAGATTCATACAAATGTGAAAAAAATCTACAAAAAAAAGTCTTGAAATTATTGAACGACGATGAAGACAATTTTTGTGGTATTGATCGCGTAATTACAATTAAAATCGGTTCTAAAGTTATGTTAAGAAGGAATATTGATGTTTCTATTGGGTTAGTAAACGGAACAATCGGCACTGTAGTTTCTCTTTCTAAAGATAGATCTACGGAGATTACAAGTATACGCATTGTATTACAGTCCGGAAAAGAACATGAAATACCTCGATTGGAATATAAATTTATTATCATGGATAAAATATCTATCACTCGAGAACAATTTCCAATTTGTAATAGTTATGGAATAACAATTCATAAAAGTCAAGGGTTAAGCTTGACAAATGCTGTCGTTGAAGCAGGAAACAATGTATTTAGTAATGGTCAAACGTACGTTGCAGCTTCTAGAGTAACTACTTTAGAAGGTTTGCATCTTATTAACTTTGATCCTTCGTGTTGCACTGCAGACATGACAGCTATTCTTGAGTATAATAGATTACGAAAAGAATATCGACCAGATCTAAATAGCTTTGATATTCCACAAGATCGCAAACAAATTCAAAGTTTAAAAGTGTATGATACGCGATGGTGTATAAAAAAAAATGAATTATTGACAGACGCTGAAAGTAATTTAAATCATATTTCCGATAGTACTTCGGATATTTCTGGTTTACCTAACAATGATGGAGTTTCTTGCTATGCCAATGCCTGTGCACAAAGCTTATTTCATTCAACAACTATTAGAAGAATATTATTACAACATAGCCATACAGACACTGTCAAATTAGTATTTCAACAATATATTAATAAAACTAATGTCGATATTCAAAAATTAAGAGAGTTCGCTGGTGAAGAATTTCAAACCGATACGCAGCAAGATGTGGCAGAATTTTTATTAAGTCTATGCAATAAGTCACTTATATTACAAAATATTCTGAATAACCAACTAATTGAAACAATCAGATGTCCTGGATGCGATGAAAGACAACATAGTAATACATCTAATAATTATATCGTTAATCTTTTCTTACCAGATTTTCGAGTTTGTACATTACAACAAATCATAGATTATAATATTGGCAATTGGCAAGATATTGAAAATTATTGTGATAACGGTTGTCAGTTAAAAAAGATTAAAAAAGCTGATTACGTAATCAGTAATACATTGGTGATTTTACAATTGATGTTATTTGATCGTACTGATGATAACGATATTGTAAAAATAACGAATTTAAAAATAAATGGAATACCATTAGCTAAGGTTGACATCAATGGTAAAAAGTATAGGGTT
Source organism: Nasonia vitripennis (assembly GCF_009193385.2). Classification (NCBI taxonomy): domain Eukaryota; kingdom Metazoa; phylum Arthropoda; class Insecta; order Hymenoptera; family Pteromalidae; genus Nasonia; species Nasonia vitripennis. Next base: position 136,428 of record NW_022279659.1, read on the forward strand.
GCAAGTGGGATATTTCACCATGGTAATATTTCTCAGGGTCATTATACTAATATGTTACGACAACATAATCAGTGGTTTAACATCAGCGATAATGATGTTACTAAAAAACAATGGCCAAGAGGTGCTAAAAATGTTTACATTTTATTTTTAGAACAAATTTAATGTGTTTTAATACCTTTGTTCTAAAAGACATGAAATCTCAAAAAAAAAACTTTTGACCAAAGTACAAAAGTTAGGCGAGTTTGATGCATTGCGTATTATTATGGTTTTCATTTTTATAACAAACTTGAGATACTTTAATAAGGTCGCTTAAAAAGATATGAAATCTCTAAAAAAAAACTTTTAAGCAAAGTAAAAAGGTTAGGCGAGTTTGATATATTGCACATTATCATGCATGTTAATAAAATAACTTAACAAAATAAAATAATTTTGTATACTACTAAATTAGAGATCAAAAACCAACTGAGATCAATTAAAGAAGGCAATTTTTTTGTTTACAATAAAATGACATTTCCAAAAACAACTGAGATCAATAAAAAAAAGTCAAGTTTGTATTAATTATTTTATTTTATTCACAATACAACAAACAAAAAATCTTTGTGTTTTATTGAAGGCTAAGACAAATGATTGCTGATTTTAACTTAAGTAATATATTGATCAATTACAAACAACTCAAGATACTACGTAACTTGCCATGCCCGTTTCACTTTATTCATAGGTGAACAACGAAATTTTTTTTTAAACGCTACAACGTTATACCAAGTTTGTTCATGTTTTTAACTTTTTACAAATCTTTTAAAGTATGCAGAATTTCATGAATACTATTTTAAAAGTAATTGTCAGTGCATATTTTCTACTTTTAAATGAATACAATTTCCATGACTAAAATTTCTATATATTTTTTTTTTACAAAAGGAAAAAATGATTTATTGAATTCTTTTTTGTTCAATTACATTTAGTAATCTACATTACAAATTTATTATTATATATATAATAATAAAAATAACAATGAAGTTTGTGTACACAAGTTAAATATGCAGAAAGCTACACATTGCAATTAGACAACACCATGAATAAAGTGAAACGGGCATGGCAAGTTACGTAGTATCTTGAGTTGTTTGTAATTGATCAATATATTACTTAAGTTAAAATCAGCAATCATTTGTCTTAGCCTTCAATAAAACACAAAGATTTTTTGTTTGTTGTATTGTGAATAAAATAAAATAATTAATACAAACTTGACTTTTTTTTATTGATCTCAGTTGTTTTTGGAAATGTCATTTTATTGTAAACAAAAAAATTGCCTTCTTTAATTGATCTCAGTTGGTTTTTGATCTCTAATTTAGTAGTATACAAAATTATTTTATTTTGTTAAGTTATTTTATTAACATGCATGATAATGTGCAATATATCAAACTCGCCTAACCTTTTTACTTTGCTTAAAAGTTTTTTTTTAGAGATTTCATATCTTTTTAAGCGACCTTATTAAAGTATCTCAAGTTTGTTATAAAAATGAAAACCATAATAATACGCAATGCATCAAACTCGCCTAACTTTTGTACTTTGGTCAAAAGTTTTTTTTTTGAGATATTATTTTACGATGTTTTTACAATAATGGTAGTCCTCATAAAAGTGTTTAAAGCACAATGCTTTTTTGCACCAACCACATCGTACAATTGCAATGTTTGTGCACCCTTCTATTTCACAATGTGTTGCACAAGACTTTCCAAAACTGAAATCTATAGGATTATCAAATTTATCTGGTTTTTCATTGACGTAACCGCTTTTATACCAGGAATATTTAAACAAATCTATATATCTCGGTGAAGACAGTTGGTTGTGAACCAATGATTGAAGTTTAATTATATTATTTCTCACATGTAAATTCATATCATGATCCATTAACATTACATTATCAGAAAATGTTCGGACAAAGTTTTTCCAAATACGGAATCCATAGACATCAAGTGGTTGTATTTTGCCTGTGGTTCCAGTTGAAATTTTTTTTATGTTAATAATTTTATTTTGTGGCATTGTTTCTTCTATAACTTTGTCACAATGACCACTCCAAGAATCAAGTAATAGTATTGAGTGATGGCCTACATAGGGATAAAATATTTTTTCCAACCAGATTTTGAAGTGATCTGCAATTAAACGACTTACTAATTAACTGATCAACGATATTACAATGTAAAAATTGTTATTAGTTCCCTTACTTGTTGTTAATTTTCCAGATTTGGATGCTTCCACGTACATGTTTTCTGGTCTAAATATGTTTTGTTCTACAATAGGGCCAAACTTGCCACTTGGTTCCTTTAAAACAAGAAATAGCGGTGACAACAGTTGTCCAGTAGCTGATATTAGTGGCTGTATAGTATAACTATGCGTTGTTGCTGAAATTGACTGTACCAGACATTGCACTTGCTTTTCTCCTTCTACTGCTAATGTTCTTCCAGAATGCATTTCTAGCTGAAATCCGCTCTGATCTGTATTATACAAATTTTCGAGTCCAATCCTTGGTATACACGATTTAACGTCATCGATAAATGCTTCAGCTTTAGCCGTAAGTTCTGCACTACTTTCTAGTGTTTTTCTTGTTATGAACTTATTTATTTTCCTAGAAACTATTCGGTGTGCTTGCTTAAATTTGAGTAACCAATGTTTAGAAGCTTTGAATCTAATATCATCAAAACCAATTTGTTTTTTAGCTTGTAAGGCCCATCGAATTATATCTTCATCATGGATAATTGAACCACTGTCGAGAGCTGCTTGAAAATTATCCAGGGTATACTGACAAATTTGTGCTACTTTTTCTCTATACGTGCCACCTTTATTAATTGAATGAGCCCAACGACGTAGCTGACTAATAGATGATACTTTTTTGAATCTGTTTTGCACTGTTTTGAGACTTAAATTTTGCTTCGTTTTGCTACTTCTCCAAAATTCTACAGCTCTTTTTTTGTATTCAAAATCTAGTTCTTCATTATCTGCTGTACATTGATTTGTTGGTGCTATATCCGGATCAGGAAAATGATGTTGCACTTCATCTTCAATTATTTCCGCATTATGGTCTTTATACTCTTCTTGAAAATCCAAAGAGTCATCAGTAATCATTTCTGCATCGTTGAAATCATGTGTTGCATCTATTAAAATTTCTTTTATTTTTTCGGCCAACTCTGTTTCGTGATAATTCGTGACACTATCTGGTATGTTTAACGCTTGAAAGTATGCTAATAATAAGTTTAGAACGTTTAACGGATTAATTTTCATTTTTCAATCTAAAATGAAAACAAGCGGTAAAATTTATACAAGCTGTGTTTTTGCATGTAAGGCACGACTGCTACATTTCTACCAGAATAAAACGAGTGAATGTAAATTGAATCAAATCATTAATTTATGCATTGGAGAAGAATTCTCGTTCCACTTTGTGATGTTCGGAAAACTCTATTTTTGGTTTTATTCAACTTTTATTCACTTTGAAATTGAATAATGTAAATCTATATAAAATCACTAAAGAAAATTTTCTACAACTGTATGATACCACTGACAAACAAAAAGACGTACTATTCGTACTTTCCGGCATCGAACTAGAATACCCACAAAACTCACTCACTGCCTAAAAAATAACACAGGCAGCTGAGGTAAACACTCGATGAAAACAATCTAAAAAAAGAACATAGTGATTCGCACATATTGTCAACAACTTTTATGAGTGAAAGACATTTATCTGTGGAATTATCATTGAATGTACGATAACATTCATTAAACTAATGAATGCATATAAAATTCCCTTTCAATAACAACGTGTTCTTTAATTGCAAATGAAGTTCGAGTATTAATATTCTTTTATGTATTTTTACCAATAACAAAAATTATCATAGTAATATAATAATAATAATAATAAGAAGAAGAATAAGCATAATTGCAATAGCAATAATAACAGTAATACTGATAATAGCAATGATAATGAAAAATAATAATAATAATTAGAATAATATTTATTATTAAATTTAGATTTTTTGATAAATTCATTAAATCGTATCAAATAGTATTATTATGGAATTCCAGACTGTAAATATTTTACTATAGATACAATAATCATTATTTCGAGAATTCATCTAAAAAACGTTTGGCTTACGAAATAATTGTAACAATGAAAAACTCCCAAGTTTGACAACATTAAATTTTATTACAAAACGCAAAAGAGTTTGATAAACTAATTTTATTAACCTATGTTTTTTCATTTGCAAAAAAGTGTGGACTTTTTGAATTTATAAAATTATATAATTATGCAATTTATGAAATACTTTATAATTTATGAAATTACTTTTGAAATTATGCTAATTTATAAAAGCAGAAAAATAAATAATCTTTGATTGAAACATAAAACGAGACGTTATTTGTTACATACAAAATGATAGAATAAAATATCGGTAATATGTCTATACTCGTGTCTACGGTAAAGCATAGGCCTTCGGCTTGTCTGGAGGTTAGGGGTTTGGAGTCGTTTGGTTAAAATGTACAACCATTTAGCCTATTTGTTCTTTAGGGGTTTAGGGTTTAAGGCTCTTTAGTTCACATGTACAGGCTACAAAGATCACACATTTGTAAACAAGTTTTTTTGAAAGTTAAAATTTTTTTTCGACATTTTCGTCCACCACATTGGTTTCGCCATTTTGTATTTTTAAAATCTGATATCAGATTTGTAAAGAGCGATCTCGAAAACCGCTATATACAAACCTTCTACAAAATATTATGGATTGATGTATACTTATAGTTATTTTGTGTTAGGGGTGGTTTACCCCCCTAAGGGGAAGTATCTATGAAAAAACCTAAAAACTTAATTTGTTTATTATAGATGTTTACAAATTTTTTCCAAATTTTTTAGTCGTTTAAAACTGTTTTATTATATAAAATTTTTTTTCGATATTTCCGTCCGCTATATTGGATCCGCCATTTTGAATTTTCAAAATCTGATAACAGATTTGTAATCAGCGACCTCGAAAACCTCTATATACAAACTTTCTACGAAATATTATGTATTGAATTACATATTTACAGTTATTTTGTGTTAGGGGTGGTTTACCCCCTTAGGGATAATATTTATGAAAACACCGAAAGACGTCAACTAAATTTTGTTATTAAGGATGTTTAAACATTTTTATTATAAAATTATGCCAAAAAATATATGTTTTCAACCCCTAAAAAATAGGGGATGCTACCCTTACTCTTCAAATCACCATGAAATACTTGCTCTTTTTGTAAGAAATAACCTCCAATTTGTTTCATTGAAAAATATTAATTTTAAGCCGAGATATTTAAAAAAAACGCTTTTGGGGGTTAACTTTAGGGGAGGTTTTTACCCCTTAAAAGTGAAAATTAGCCGATAAAAAAAATACGTGTTTCTTATTTTTTTATGTTCTACAACATATATGAAAATCATCAAAATCGGTGAGTTCGGGTTGGGTACCTTTCCTTGTAAGACTCCAAGCGTTCGCCTAGTTTTCGGACGTAGTCACATTATCTTGTACTATTTCTAACCAGATGAGTCAAATAAATCATTACTCATAACTATTAAATCTTGCGTACAAATTATTACATTTAGAACTCCGCGCCCTCGAGACGAGCTACAGCGCCAGAACGAGAGCGAGCCAGCCAGTCGGTAACTACAAGCCAGCAACTTCAAAGTAAGTCGATTGTCCTTATCCTTTTTCATACGTTAGCGTCAGTGTAGCATGCAACGTTATTGTGTCAGTTCATAGTGTCGTATCTTAATCTATTCAATATATTCGAAAGCCACTCTGAGTCTCGTTACTCCGTGAGCTATCAATATCCCACCGTCAGTCGAGCTATCGGTCAAATCGCGCGCTTCTTTACATATTTCCTAGGCAGCATCGCGTGAGCGAACTGTGCTAAATAAAAGGTCTGTAACGCCCCGTACAAGCTCCGCAAAAAACTATACAGAATAAAAACTAAAATTTATTGAATACATTTTTAGATTTTACGCGAGTGTCGTGCTCCTCCATTTTCAACTAGGATAAGCCCGCGCTACAGCTGACAGCGCAACTTCAGCAGCGCCACGAGCCAGCGAGCGGCGGTAGCAGCAAAACCGAAAAAAGAGGGAGAGCGCGCAACACACCATGTATATATGTATATAGAAGCGGCGAGCGCAGCGGCGCAAGAGAAGGAGAAGCGGCGGCGGCGGCGTAGCGCGCGCATATTATAAATTATTTGTATAAATGGATTTTATACATAGGTGTGAATCTCTGTGTGAAAGTGTGAATGTGAAAGTCTTTTCGGCGGCACGATCCCCGCACACTCCGAGTATGAGCTCACTAGCCGAAGCACAACTTAAGCGCCAGCGCAACTAAAGTGCCTAGTCCCTGCTATTGAGCAACTTATGCCTTGAGCAGGTAAAAGACTTAAAATATTTTCAAATATTTCTACACTTATACAAATTTCCAGTTAGGCACGATATCGCATCATAAAGCGTATCAGTCCTAGACTTAGAAAATTCTAATTCTTGTCAAAATAAGTTAGAACAATTTCGTTACCTAATTTAAACTTGTAAAATTTCGAATACGATCAGATAACGCAAATTTAAGAGTATCTGCATAAAATCTCTTCTTGTAACAATACGATTCAAATCAGATTACGCAACTGAAACGCGTATCTGTTTATTTTTGTTTATAAAAATCAAAGCGGAAAATTTTATAGAAAAAAAGTTACATGATAGTTCAATCAAAAATTGATAAAAAGTCAGTAATATGCTTATAAAACTTTTTCTATGAAATTTAAACCAAATCCCCTCATTCATACCATAACTAATGTACTTTTAAACAATATCCTAGAGTTTGAGCTCATTTGGGCCATTCGTTCCTTTGGAATCTTACGGTCAGTGAATTATGGACTCCTTACTATACGTAGGTATTATAGAGGTATATAGAAGGTCTAAAACCATCAGAATAAAGGTAATTATGTCTAAGAAGAGTAAACAAAATTTAGTTTATTTATATAAGCATTTATAAATTTTTAATAAAAAATTTTGATTTTAATTTCAAAGGTGGTGTGCCCCCTTAAGCTGTAGAAAAATGCCAGATCTGCAGTAATAAAGGCCATACAGCACAAAAATGTTGGCACATAAATCAGATACTGAGTAACGAAACCGGAAGATCACCAGTCAGACAGCAGACGAACCCAAGGGAGAGGCCAAACAATAGTGCGATGCAGGATGCGAGACCGACGCCATGGCGAAGCCAACCCCCGCCGCGACCTATGCCCCAGAATCAAGGAGAACAATACGTTCACAGACAAAGAGTAACCTTCGCGAATGAAAATGCGCGTGCCGAGAATAAATCCACATGTAATAATTGTAAAAAAGAGGGCCATTTTATAGCAAAATATAGGAACAGGGAATATAAGAACAAAATACGCGAAACGCAGGGAAACGTAGCGGGTCCATCGTATCAGGGTGTGGGACGAACGACCGAAAGCAGGTCGCGTCCGACACAGGGGTTCAATCGCCGCGAGCAGTAATAAGCATCCGCGAAGTAAAACTTAACTTGTGCGCAAAATCACCCTCAATCAAATTAATAAACCCGCTAAACGGCAGTTGGAGTGCGATTTTTTCGCATAATCGGGAGCAAATATAGATTACAAAAACAATTGCTTAAAAATCGGAGAGCATATAATAGCGTTCACTAATAAGGAAAAGGAAGAAATCGTAGAGATCGAGATGAGCGAGAAAACAGAGACCGAATACAAAAAAGCGGAACGGAGCGCGTTGATAACTAAAAATTCAAATTAACTTACTCTAGGGAAAATAAAAAAGCTAAATCAAGGAGAAAATCGAGATAATATCGGAGTAAGGAATAATCTAAATCAAGGGCGAACTCCAGTCGAAATCAAGGATAGCAAAAATCTAAATCGAGAACAAATCCAAGGCGAAATTAGCAAAAACGAAATTCAGAATCAAGAACAAAATTGGGATAAAAACCAAGAGCTAAATCTAGAACAAACTCAGGCGAGAATCGGGGGACTGAATCCAGAAAGAAATCTAAATCAAGAACAAAACCATGGCACAGCCAAAAATCTAAATCGGAATGAGGACGAAATCGGAAACAGAAAAGCAATCCTAGAACAAAATCGAAGCAAAAAATTAAACGTATTTGAGAAGACAGGGGGGAAAATTTAGCAGAAAAAGAAGGCGCGCTTGAAAAACTGGAAGCAGTTCTGAGGAACGCAAAACGGGTCATAAAAAAAAGACGTGCAGGTAGACATTATTTTTAATATGTAAATTAAAGCAATAAGCGTACTTCTAAGCCTCAACAGCCTAACCGGGTACAGCTCGGAAGATACAAGGGTAGCACTAGAAAGGATATTGGACGCAATTAGGTTGGGCACCTGGCCAGAGGCGAAATATCACGGTATTTTATAGAAAGCGCACGAGCAGCTGTTGAAAGCGTGAAAGGACCTGCAGAGTGAGCGGGTAGAAACATGCGTATTTTGTCAACCAGTCCCGACCATAAATAACGACAGGATAGAGAAGGTGTCCGAACAACTACGTTTGGAGCATATTTCCGAAGGCGAAAAAACCAAAGTACAGAGGTTAGTGAAGGAATTCCACAACATATTCCATGTAGAGGGGGAGAAACTGTCAAAAACACCGCTACTTAAATTAACAATACCTACAGTCGACGAGGTACCGGTATCAGCTAAGTGTTATCGACGTTCGCCCGAAGAGAGAGAAGAGCAAGAAAGACAGATAGCCGAACTACTCGAGGACGGCATTATTGAAAAATCCACGTCTTTTTGCAGCCCGTATTTTCTAGTTTCAAAATGCGTGACTCAAAAGGCGTCGTTAAATTTAGACTAGTTATCGACTACAGCAAAGTCAACGATAAACACTGAACGATCAATATCCGATGCAAAATATACCCTTGATCAACTCGGGGGAGCCAAATACTTTTCGGTGTTCGATTTAAAATTAGGTTATCATCAAATAGAAATAGCAGAGGAGTACAGACACAAAACGGCATTTGCTACATAGAGTGGACTATATCACTTTACGCGCGGCAGTTTGGGTCTACGCAAAATGCCGGCAACATTTTCGCACGCGCTCGCAATAGCACTAGCGGGCCTTACAGGTAGCGAACTCTTCATTTACATGGATGGCATTATAGTACATTCAGATTCGTTTGAACAGCACTTAAAGCGAATCAGACACTTGTTTGAAAGATTAAGAGAACGCGTATTAAAACTACAGGCAGATAAATGCGAATTCTTGAAGAAGGAGGTCGCGTACCTCGGACACATAATCTTGGAAGCGAGTGTAAAAACGAACCCTAGGAAAATAGAGGCTGTAAAGGACTATCCAGCTCCACGCAATAAAAAGAATATAAAACAGTTCTTGGGCTTTGTGGGCTATTACAGGAGGTTCATTGATAAACTCGCAAATATAGCAGTACCGTTAACAGAAATTCTGGAAAACGACGCGGAATTCGTATGGACCGAAAAGGCACAGAAAGCGTTTAAAATTCTGCGTGATAAGCTGTGCGAAGAGCCTATTTTAACGTTTCCGGATTTTAATAAGCCTTTCACGCTAGTAACCGATTCGTCGGGATATGCACTTGGAGCAGTATCGCTAAACAGAGAACCGGGAAAAGAGTGGCATATATGTCACGCACATTGACAGAAGCGGAAAGGAAGTGGGACACGTATTGTTTCGCCCTTGAATAAAGAGGCAAATATGCTAGTATCAGCAATTAAACATTTTCGGTTGTACCTGTTCGGAAGATGTTTCGACTTAATAACGGATAATATAGCGCTACAATGGCTGCGTATTCATAGGGACCCGAATTCGCGAGTTAACAGAAGGAGATCATTACTTGAGGAATTCGAATTTAACATAATCTATAAACCAGAAAAAACGAACATAGCTGACGCACTTTCAAGACACCCGATAGAGGAGGCTATAAATATCGTGACAACGGAAGATATAAACAAGTCGCAGAGTGACAATTCGGCGGACGACGCGGCAGAAGGCGAACCAACCCACGGTAAAAACACCGCGCCAACGCACACAATGCGCGGTTGAGGAGGAAGACAACAGGGGGCGAAATATAAAGAAACTATAGCGGCACTAGCACCAAGAAAATGCAGGCCAAAAGAAAGCCGCTCAAAAGAACGGGTAAAAAAAGAAAATTCCGGAGAAAGTCGAGAAGAAGACCCGGAGATAGAACAGACTACCGCAAGGGGACAGGACGATGACGAGCAGCTGGAATCAGAATAACCCGGAATGGAGACAACGGAGACGCAACAGGACGCGAACGAGGGGGAGGTACAATCGGAGAACAGCACTAGGAAAGCACAACAGGGGGTCGATGAGCGGGAAAGCAGTGACCCAGAAGAAGGGGCGAAACCCCTGAACACGACAAAAAATGGAAGTCAACGGGAGACTCGGGATTCAAAGGAAGCCATTACGTGCCGGGAACAAATGTTTATGTGGAAAGACAACCTTATGTACTTCAGCTTAACAAAGGGGGGGGGGGGGCTTGCCAAGAGGGGGCAAGACAATTATGGGAAAATTACCGATGTTTACACAATTACAAATCGGAATCCCAACGTCAATACGCGTCAACAATAAAACGCATATAGCACTTCCGCTACGAGATGAAGCACAATCGGACCAACATTGGCATGACACAACATCGAGATTTTGTGCACCAATTTAACACCATTTTTAAGACAAGTAGAGTTGAAATCAATAAGTATAGCGAAAACCGAAAGAATCGAAGAATTCGAATGGCGCGACGCGATAAAACCTTTAAAAGAATTAATCGCGCGCTCACACACTAAGCTAATAATTTGCTTGGGGCTTATAAAATATCCATTGGCAGAGGACCGAGAGAGGATAATAAAAGCGGCGCACGCGTCAATAGTCGGAAGACACCGCGGTGTAACATACACTTATAAGAGAATTAAACAAAACTATCATTGGGAAAATTTAAAGGACGAAATACAAGCTTTCGTGCGAAAGTGCTTAGACTGTCAATTAAAGAAATTAGTTAGAGTAAAAACAAAACTTCCTATGGTTATCACGGACACATCAACAGTAAGCATGGAAAAATTAGTAGCAACGATTACGTACTAACGTTCGCATGTAGAGAATAAAAATGATAAGGCTAAGTAGAATTAGAACCATGACATAGTCGTATGCACCTCACAAGTAATGCATAAAAAGCACAGTAAAATTCATCCACATTCAGCTCAAACTATAACAAAATCAAACACGCTACAGACCAACACGCCTACAAGCGCCATAATGGCGGACACGCATACGCTTACTTAAGAAAATATTCGGCTACGGACAAACACAAGCTTCAAAATTTGGATTTTGTGGCTAACAGCAATAGCTCAACGGGGGTGCCGCAATTATAGCATATGACTATTCGCAGCAAGTCTCTAATTTAACAACCTTTTCACTAATGAACGTCAGAGAATGCGACATAGAAATATTGGTAGTAAACACAACGCGAGTATTCGTGAAACTGTTGCAATTAAATGAATTCACGAACACTCACGTAAGGTTCTGAAAATTAAAGATAAAGAAAACGACAAAAACCTGCGGCGCGTTTTCACACTGAAGCGACGTGTTTAGAGGCGAAGTCAAGTTCCTTGACGAGATAACGGCAGAAGAGTGCAAAACAATGCATAGGCATCGAACGCACAGGTTCCGCGTTGAAATGATTACTAACTTAAAAATAAACGTGACTACGGTGCACCCGATGACCTTCGCGGGAAAAATAGATCACGCGGGGAATTGTGAACAAGCGGGCACTTACATGGACCCATACAGAGTATATGACAAAGTAGTAGTTTCGGGATATCTTAAAATAACATTAAAAGAATACGAAGCATCGGTAAATTTAAATACGAACGAGATAGTTTTGAGATCGGGAAGAAGATGCAGTCTTACGCAAGACCAATGTATAGACTCGGAGGACGATTACGCGTTTTGAGATCCAGTACCACAACGACATGCGAATTCAATAAATACGCCGAGTTATACTCCGGTGAAGTAAATAAAGTTACGGAGGAACGAATCGTCGCAATTCACGTTCGCGTTTACAGCGGTAGGCACAGTAAACGTATGCGGATACGACCTTGTCCGTACAGAGCACCCAAAATTATTATTTTTAGAAGGCCTGCAAACAGAATACTTTCGAACTGTAAAAGCTCCGTAAGTAAATAATTTAGACATATTTGCGTATGTAAATTCGAAATTCGTTTACGTAGAAAAACAGATAAAGGGGCAAATTAAACAACTGTACCACGATTTAATATTACAAAAATGCGAACTTGAGAAAAGAGTAATAGCAAACGCACTCAGCATCGCAGCAGCGGCACCGGATTTATTCGCGTATCAAATCACAAAAAAGAGCGGCACATAGGGTTAGTAGCGGGCGAAGTAGTCCACCTAATGAAATGCGTGCAAGTGGAAGCACACCGGAGGGAAGAAAGCACTTGCTATCAGGAACTACCTGTAATAAAAGACGACAAAAAGTACTTTCTAACTTCGCGAACGCACATACTTAAAACTTGCGATAAATCGCACGCTAATAACATTGTTCGAGCATATTCCACTATAGTGCGCATGTCGCGTTCTGCTCGGCCGTTTTGCTCCGGTGTGTAAGTAGCCGAAAACGAAAGCTTTATGTCTCTGTCAGCTAGAAAATCTCTGACTTGCTTATTCGTATACTCGGTACCGTTGTCTGCGCGAACGATTTTAACTTCTTCATCAAATTGATTCGTTACTCGGATGATTTCGTCCTTCAGAGCATTGAATGTATCGCTCTTATGTTTCAAAAAGTTCACGCTACGAAAGCCAGACGATTCGTCTTTAAACAAGATAAAGAATTTGGCACCGCTAACCGATGGCGTTTGCTTAGGCCCGCAGAGATCGGTGTGGATTATATCGCCCAGAGCTACATTCGCATCTTTTTTATTTTTCTTGAAAGGCAACTTGAATTGTTACTCTAATGGACAGTTCTCGCAGAAAAATTCGTTTTGTTTACTCAGCGATATACCCGTGATCGCTTCGCGCTTGACCATGCTTTCTAGCGCGTCGGTAGACCGTGACCGAGTGATCTTAGGCGACCGAGACGCTCGTGCCACAACTTAGTCGACGCTATACATACGCGATTTGTTTCGGCGATCTTTGTCTTTATAAACATTTTGATTAAATAATTTCGCCGTTTCAAGCCTTGCGCGATCAGCTTATTCTCTTACGAGTAAATATTAGCTCTGTCGACAGTAATAGCTACGGTATATCCCGATGCGGTACACACTCCCGCTGAAAGTAAATTCTTCTTTAGAGACGGAGCGTACAAAACGTTTATTTCGCCTTCGAACCATCGCCCGTCTGTTAGTCGAGAAATTTTTACCTTACCGTAACCCTCGACACTTAGTCGCGTATCGTCTCCGAGGTGTACGTTGTATGGGACAAGACTACATTAAGGTTCAAAAATAAACTGTGAAATCATTGTTGATCAGATATTATGACTTTATTAAAATCTCCTAACGATCAGGTCCTGGTGTGACCTTCTCTCACAAGTTGTCGCCGAGAACTGGCGCTCTACACATTAAACGCCGCCGAAACCTCGGGCCCGCTAGAACAAAGACGCTTTCCCGAGGACTACTGAAGGGACTCGAAGCAGTGCGTGCGCTCCTCTAGATCTATAGCTATACACACGCAGTCATTATAAAATCACTCCTAACCGTATTGGCTTGAAGCCACGAATCGCCTTGTCGATTCGCGCATATGAGAGCCAAATGACGGAAAAACGTTCGCTAAAACTACTTATAGGTAGAATATATTATTAATAAAGAATAAATACGCCGCACTTACTCTTATCCCTAGTAGTCCGCGGTTACGTCCGGAACAATTCTCCCCCTCGTACAAAATCTCCGTAATTTTGTACCACATCATACTGCATACTAAATAAAATATGTGCTGCCAGTACAATTGAACACTAGCACGGATTCAAAAGTACATAATCCCTGGCATTTGCCCTATGCCTCCAAGAAAACCATGTAAACTTGAAGAAGGGAAATGGCATCGAACACATGTACAAAATAAAATATAAAGAACACACATACATGCATACGCCCGCACATACGCCCAAAAAATTCATACTTCGAAATCGCTTACTTTTAACAGTCTAATTAACTTATGCGCAGGCCTGCTACACTCGCCACTATCCGTTCGGACTTTCGCGATCCAAATTACATTATGTGCATCGTGCATCGCACACTTTCTGTCTAATTAAAACAGCCACGCTTTTCGCATTCGCATTCAAATAACATCTAGCATTTTCCTTATTTGTCAGTTCATCTCTAACCATCGCGATATAACTGTGATAATTTAATAAAATTCTACACTACTACACGTTACCAAATTAGAGCACCTCAAATGACGCTCCCCCTGCTCAGACTCTTTGGCCTCGACATTCGAACTACCTCAGCGCAGAGCGACTCTTAACCAAGGTACTACAATAGTCTCAGGACGACTGCAAATCGTCCTGAACCCAAGAGGCGTTACAGCCGTGGAATCGCACTGCCAACTTCCACGCACTGCAAGAGCTTCTTCGCACATCAAGAACGTCACCGGTACACAGATTTGGTATCCCTAGTGTCAATATCATATACTGGTTGCTAAAATAATCAAATTATATTCAGTTCAACTATATCGCAGCGCCTCGAAAGCCTACTGCGTAAAAAGTTTGCGAATTCAAGTTTCTATTATTTTCTTCGCAGCGCCTCAAAAGCCTACTACGACTAAGTATCAATCAACAAATATTCTCGTTTCCCGTCTCGAAATCCTACTTCGCACAATAAACTCTTTATATCGATGTCAAATTATTATCCAAAAATTCTTAACAAAACCGATTCAAATGCGAATACGAAAGCATAACTGCGTAAAATAGAAATCTTCGCATATACATTCTTATCATTTTAAATCGCCGCTCCGGATGATGCTTCTCTGCTGCTTGCTTTCCGCTCCGGGTCGTGATGATGATCATTCCTAACCGTGCTAAGTAATGCACTTTTCTTTAAACAGCGATGCCGTAACTGCTATACCCAGTAACCTCGTCGTTCTCGGAGACATCAGGTTCGAATATTAGTGACTCCGTGAAATAGCCGCTCCAAAATTTGTCCTAGAAAAATTCAATAGGCAGTATATTTGCAATTTTAACTCTCAATAGATATGAAATAAAAACAACGCATTGAATTTCCATGACAAAAATATTTAAAGTGTTTCTTTGCAATCTCTATTCAAAAAATAAACGATAACCGCGCGCATTACGCAAATCTCAACAAAACGTTACCACTCTACAACTTGACACCTTAATACGATAATTTCAAATACATCCGAATCCCGCTTATAACTCGAATAACTGTCACGCAAAAATAGAATATACAAAGTTACCTTTATCTCTTAATAACATTCAAACTAATTAGTATAAATTTACATAAGATACTCTGTCGCAAACCGATTTTCCATATACTTCTACATTTAATTGCATTAACAAATTTCATAATCTGAGTTTAATAATTGGTATCTTCATTTAAAACTTTATATTCAAATAAATTTACAAAATTTTACTCTTGATTTTATTACGCGTCCCGTCAAGTGGAAAAACATTTCAACCTTGGAAAAAAATCGAAGGATTCAAGTTTCTTTTCTAAAATACAAAGAGGCCCTATAGTCCAACTTATAAAAACTCCGAGCCTGGCGCGCACGTGGGCTCTTGAATCGGCGTATTGACACCCGAAATCTGTCCCCACCAATGTTTCCACGCACGTTCGAACATGTGCTCGCTTTGTTCTACGACGCGACTCTCGCAATAACACTGCCCTATTGTGACGTCACGCACACTTAAAACAAATGCATTTTAAATTCTGATAATCCGTACAACATTTCTTCGTCGAGTTTTACTAGAAAATTTTCAACTTTATGTTATTCATTTATAATTTCGACCGATACTTTTGCATAAAACTTCCAACAATTATATTATTTATTTTTATAAACTATAAACGATTAAAATTCAAATAAAACTTTAATAATATTTTACTTTCTTTCTCTAACTGGACAATAAATTTATTAATACAAACACGATAATCTAATAAACAAATTTTATTAACGTCTCAATATCAAATAACTAATTAAATAAATTTAATTTTAAAAATACTTCAAATACATATCATGCTTGATAAAAATTTCTACGTGAAAATAAATCGTAAAATCTCAATATATTTCTGCCGAATGTCTCAAAAAGAACAATTTATACATTAGACTGAATCATAACAAATCGCGAGCAAATTATACACTACATTATCAAAACTTACTGCCTGAGACAAAGGATTTCATACGAAAAAACTTCGCGTATTTCTATGCCCAACAAATGCACAAGTACTTATCTTTACATCCAGCGTTTAATTTTCCAAAGCTGCTAGCCTTATCTGGAATCTGCTGTGAGGTATCCATTTGATCATCCATTGAAAAATAGTCGCATAGAATCAATTCTTCAACACGCCTTCCTCTCACCTCTGTCCTCTGCATTTTCTTTATGTCCACGCGTTGTCGAATTTTCCTCCCAATTAAAATATTTCTTGTTCCTCTCAACGGGCTGCATCCATTGCTTGATGATCTTCTTAATTCTCTTGCTATTTTGTCGTCACTCACGTCGTACAACTTTTATTTAAATAAACTATCGCTTGTCCCATAATCTAAATTTCCCAGTTAAAATAGTTCCCGGGTTTCGGCACCAAAAATTGTATGGGACAAGACTAAATTAAGGTTCAAAAATAAACTGTGAAATCATTGTTGATCAGATATTATGACTTTATTGAAATCTCCTAACGATCAGGTCCTGGTGTGACCTTCTCTCACAAGTTGTCGCCGAGAACTGACGCTCTACTCATTAAACGCCGCCGAAAACTCGGGCCCGCTAGAACAAAGACGCTTTCCCAAGGACTACCGAAGGGACTCGAAGCAGTGCGTGCGCTCCTCTAGATCTATAGCTATACACACGCAGTCATGTGTTCACGCGAACGCCTCCCGCCACTCGACTCTCTGGCCTGGCAGTCACAGATCGGCCCTTTTAGTCTCTCCGCACTGAAAGTGACCCTCAAAATTCGCGGAGTAAAACTCCTAGAGGGGGTCGTGGCAGTCTAGGAATCATTATAAAATCACTCCTAACCGTATTGGCCTGAAGCCACGAATCGCCTTGTCGATTCGCGCATATGAGAGCCAAATGACGAAAAAACGTTCGCTAAATCTACTTATAGGTAGAATATATTATTAATAAAGAATAAATACGCCGCACTTACTCTTATCCCTAGTAGTCCTCGGTTACGTCCGGAACATGCGTATTCATTTTTCATAGGCGTGAATTCTGAAAACCATTCGCGTCGGCAAGAGTAATGGCGTGAGGCGCTACTATCGAGAAGCCAAAGTTCGTTATCGTCCATTTCGTGGAACGGGTTCGCGTCGCGGCTTGAATACAAGACTTCTCTTTCGGTCTTCTCGAACTGTTTACAAACTGGAGAAATCACAAAAGCGCTGAAATTCGCAGAATCGTTACCGCCCCCAGAATTGTCTTTCTGTTCGCTAGACGGTTTGCACGCGCTTTTCTTGTTTCTGCTCACGTGACAATATCTCGCTATGTGGCCGTTCTTTTTACATAAATTACAAACGAAATTTTTCTTACTTCTGCGCGTATCGCTGCCGCTTGATGAGCTATCCTTCTTACCCTGATGCTTGGAGATGCTGGTCGTAGCAAGTGCGCTTGTCATGTTGTCCATGCTGGATAGCCGCGATTCTTCGCGCAAAATCCTCTTGCGCAGCTTTTGCAGAGTCTCGTCGGCCTCGGCGACGCTGTCCCATGCTGATATGAAAGCGCTGTACTTTCATATCAGCATGGTCTTTCAGTTGGTTGGTAAGATTTTCTATTTTAGCCATGTGTTGTGCGGCTGAATCGCTTGACGCCATTCTATACTTCGTCTTCGTCGTCTTCGTCTTTGTCTTAACTTCGTCGTTAAATTTAACTTGTTCGCGGCACTTTTCTGCTCATGGATGATCGATAGCTTTTCCCACATGGAACGCGAAGAACGTGCAGGTGATCAGGTAGTCGAGTTGCGTGTAATCCATTGACGATGACAAGATGTACATCGCCCTAGCATCCTTCTTTGTCCACTGAAGGCGTGTTGCAGCGTTTGCTACCGTATCTTCTGGCTTGACTTCTGTGCCTTCCACGATGCCCATAAGGACTTGATATATGAAAATGGCTCTCATTTGTAATTTCCAGAGTTGGAAATTTTGGCCATCAAACTTGGACACGTTCCGCAAATCTAGGACGTTGGCGTCCGACATGATGCTTGATTTGCAAAATAATGTGCGTACTCGCTAATGCTACTTGAGCGAAAAAAAATGTGCGATGCGAAAACACGCACAAGCACGAACCGTTTCTTGTTGTTCACACAAAGTCTCACACAAAGAAAATTACGCGAAAAAGAGTTGTCGTTCTTTGGGCCACTACGTGGCTGGGCCCATAACCTGTTCAGAGGGCGACAAAAGAGCGCGCGTAATGAAGGTGAAGCAGTGTGAAGAGAAAAGAAACTTTATTAATATAATTAATACACAAAAAAGGCGTGCTACTCGCTCTGACGCTTAGCCAAAACTGAGGCCGGCACGGGCGCCGCTCTGTGCGTGCTCGCTCTTGTACCCCCACTCTCATACTTGGGTCTTGAGCGACACTATGCGAATGTCGCCGTATACCTTAGTATACAAAGTACAGAAAAATGCTACAAATATATCCAAAACCAATTATACCCGGTATTACCAAACGCTAACGGTGTATTTCCTCCGCGAAAGAGTTTTATGCGCTCGTTCGAGACAGAAGTCTAATAGCAAGAAAAAAATCATTTTTTTAGCAAAACTGTTATAATTGTATGGATACGCGTATTGTAGTATGTATTGTCACGGAATGGGTGGGTGCTCCCAGAGAGCACTTGGAGGCGCAGACAAGAAGAAGGCAGAGGTGGAAAACAAGCTCGTGTATTGCTCCCAAAAAGGAAGCTCCGTCCAGTTTGTTGGTCACCGGTGATCTGCCCGCTCTGTCGTCGATGCGACTCGTCAACGGCGAACGGTCGCGCGGGCTGACGTCCTCGTCGCCCAGAAAAAAAAACAGATATCGATTGTCGCACCTGGGAGCGCTTGTGTGATTTTGTGTTTGTAAGAGTAAGTGTGCGTGATTGAATTTGAAAGAAATTTGTCTCTTTTTTAAATTTCTTTTGTCCCGGATGCCAGTGGGGGTGACCCCACATTTGAGAGTTTCGCGCATTGGATTCTTCTCCAATTTCTGATTTACTATAGTGCTATTATATATATGTATATATATATATTAGTGTAAATGTGAATTTTGGTGTGTGTGTGTGTTCGTATTATGTGTCGTGGATGTTGTGATTAGCAGCTGCTGCTGCTGTACATTTTTCGGGGGGACCAGAGCTCCTACATACAAATATTTGTTAAAATTAGATATACATAATTATTAATTTCATTGATGAAAATCACTTTGCCATTTTGAGGATTATAAAAATGTCATCTTGAGAATGTCGCTTGTGGCTTTTAACACTGTGAATTACAAAAAGAGACGCTTTCCTATGAATTGTAGTCTTGAATTTGTTGCATGAATATAATACAAAGATTTCTTTCAATTTTGCTTCTTAGTTATTCCAACAATATATGCGATTACTTATATTATGCTTAATCGCATAGAAATACCAAAATGATGTACCACAAACTACAGTGCTTCTGGTTTAATATATGAAAGGTAATGGCTTTGCCAATTTCAAGCTTACCTTCTTAGAATTGTGTAAGCTCTATATTATAAAATGAAAATAAATGGAAGTATAGATGTATTTATAGTATTATGATTATACTAATAGTATTTATGATCATTCCTAACGCTGAGCAAGGCCCTTGTGCCGCTACTTGCAGCTTGGCTTTTCTTTCTGCTTTTTGCGATGATTTGATTTCGCGTTGTAGGTAGAGAACGAAGCGGGATGCTACGAAGTACGGTTTGATCTTGCGCTTTGACGTAATTTATTCTGCTTATGAGTAATGGACTCTTCTCGCGAAAATTTTTGCTTTTGTTTTTGAATTTACGTAAATCGTGGAACATTTAAACTCGATTGTTTTTTCTTCTTTTGCGCGTGTCGCTTGGTTACATTTTCGCTACGTCGGATGTATGACCGATTAAAAAAATTAATACGCGTTGTTGCTTGGTTTATAAAAAATGATGGCTTGTTGCTCTAGTAAGATGGCACTTTGCATGTCTCAGAGCTCATATGGCTCCTTATGATTTCGGTTCTTCATGGGCTTCATATTTAATAAATGACGGGCCTCAGCGCCTTTCTAGCTCCCTATATGCTGGTCGTTCGAGTTTTCTAGGGTCGATTTTCTACAGGACCCCTAGGTGCTCTATAGGATCCGGGCAAATATTGGGAGAAGTAGAAGTGAACCCTGTTGGGTTTGATAAATAGAGACTTTCGTTCTAGTATGATTTGGCTTGTTGTCGTGTGGATTTCACTGATTCGACACAGACTCAGCTCGAAATATCTAGGAGGAGACCCTAGCCTTTAATTTTCTCCCTACTTCTGTCTTCCCATCTACGAATAACCTTTGCGCTTGATCTAGGGGTGACCCTAGACTTTAGTTTTTCTCCCCGCTTCCGTCATTCCATCTACGCGCAACCTTTGCGCTTGATCTAAGGGGTGACCCTAGAGTTTAATTTTTCTCCCCGCTTCCGTAGTAATGTTCGTGCTATTCGATTTTTTCGTGTTAATTTTAATCGTAAAGTGCTGCCGTACCGGCTTAGATAAAGAAATGAAATATCTGCTTTCGTGCGGTTGCGTATAGACAACTCGTTGAATTGTCATAGTTATTTTTATATCGTTTGAGCGTATTGCTATGTATACCAGCCACTGATTTACTTTGGTTTATCGTCTGAGCGTGTGCACGCGAAAAATTGTTTTTATTTAACTAAATATAAATTTAAATAATAGCATTTGCGATACAATTGTTATGTTTTATTTCAAAGTTTTTTTTTTGTTTGCAATTATTGTAAATTTTGTTCTATGTTGTATTCTCTAAGCGGCACGTCCGGTGCCGCGTAAAAAAAAACACGAATGAAGCTGGGGTTCGCAGATTTTGAAATGCTTTAATTAACTAGAAGAATTATTGTTTTGCATTAAAAATTTTTGTTTATTTGGCTTTGCTCGACAAAATTAATTGTTGTTTGATTTGTAGCGGTTCTTTTATTATTTTCTTTAAACTTTTTCACTAAATTTGGGCGAGCTATAAATCTTTTGTGAATTAAAGAATTTAGCAAAATATGACCCGTCTCAGTGTCTTTAAAAAAAATCAAATCTTGTGCCGTGAATTTATCGTGGTTATTTTTAAATCATATGATTTAAAAACGTTTTAGGTTAGCTAAAAACATATTTCTAAATTAAAAGAAATATATTAGCATCGAAACTTAGGCATCCTCATAAAAACGGGCACTCGCGTGAACTACTTGAAACAAAAATGAAAATGAATAATAACCAAACTAAAAAAAGGAAGAAAGGAATCGGAATAATGAAAGTAAAAATTGACGTACAAAGAATTTTCCTTTTTTTCCAATATGAAGTTTATTCAGGAATCAAACGCAAGGACAAGGGTAGAAAGCACACATATTGGTACTTAGTATACAAACGCAAGCAAATAAAGACCAAAACACTCCAGCGCACTGACTCAAGATGCAAATACAACTCCAGATAGTAGTTACAAATAAAGGTAGATTAAATTTTCACAAGTTACTAACAATATAAAAGGAATAAATAATAAAATAATTTACACATTAGTTAATAAATTTAAAATGGACATTAATGGAAAAAATTACAACCTCGAATCTCAAGATAGGTCCGAAAGGCATTAAACACAAGCGGTCACTCCCGCAAACCGCGCCCGACGTCGCTAATCATAATTAAAGTGAATAAACAGAGGGAGAAAGGATTTGGGCGGACAAAAATAAGAATAAGATAAATCAGGAAATGCCTTTTTGTACAATTTATTTAAGCCACACAAAAACAAAAAAACACACACATGAATACATAAAAAACAAACTAGTAAAAACTAAAACACTCCAACACACAGACGCATTCAAAGTTGACAAAAAAACGATGCGCAGTACATAATACAAATACAATAAGTATACAGAGAAAAAATGCTAGGAATGGGCGCACCACACTCGGCGCGTAGTTACGCACAAAAGAAACCTATAAAAAGGAATCCGTTGGCGCTCATCGCGGGACAGCACTCGCGGCCAGGGATGCGGAAGCAGTTAAAAAAAAAAAAAAAAAACAAGAAAATGATTAGAATTGGTAAACAAGAAGACCGACAACCAAGAAGCAACAAAAAAATACTTACTTCCTTGCCCCGGAGCTGCATCATATGAGGCGAATGGTCGCGATGACAGCGACAGATGGAACAAATCCTCCAAGCCTTATGATCCTCCCAGGACTCGTGATGACACTCAATCCAGGAGTCTGGAAAGGACTCACGAACTACGGGGGACCGAAAATCGAAGACAAACTAAAACAAAAGAGAAAAGTAAAATAAATTATAAGGATCAACGATAAGGGAAGAAGATCAACCTTTCGTAGCAAGTAAAATAACATTTATACATATATGACTTACCCTATCATAATCGAGGTAATACTCCCGCTCGATAGTCGGGGCGGGGGGGGGGGGGGTGTACCGTGGTTGACGACACAAAGGGCAGAAGGATCCGATATCCACCCACCAGGAAGTCTGCGTATGGCACGGCAGAGTGAACAGAGATGACGGGTCCTAGGAATTAGACACGCAAGTTAATTCAAGCAAACAAAAAAAAAAACTTGCCTAGTCTAGGGGCTTTGTCGGCACCCAGGCAGGAGGATGTCGGCCGAAGACTCGAACCACCGGATAGAAAACTGGAGCGAAGACAGAAACAACTGCCTTTGCCCAATGCGCCAGAACACTAACACAAAGTACAACCGAGGCGGACATCTCGAGAGCGGAATAAAACGGTCTTAAGAGGACGGAAGCCAAGAAACTAAGTACGGAACAAACGGTCAGTAGCCTTTTAAAGGGATACAGATAGGCGAACCCTGAGAAAGACTGACGGAGCAAAAGAAACATGAGACACCAATCAGACGACAAATTTTCCTAGTAAGACCCGAAGGAAGGGACTCACCCCCGCAAAGAGAATCAATTAGAGGAAAACGCCATGCTCAAGATGTGGAAACAGAAGAGGCACGCTCACCACAACGATGAAAAACTGGAGAAAGAGAGACCCGGTGACGATGGGACCGACTGCGTAGGACCACCATCAACAAGCTGAGCAGACCTTGGACTCCAAAACAAGATAAATGCAATACGAGAAACACACTTTGTAAAAAAAAGAAAGACAATCCAAAAACATGGCGAACGACAATGTTATATAAATATATGAACTTACCTCCTCCCGCGCTCTCTCCCTAAACTTTGCATCCCTATCTAGCAAAATTTAAAATGTAGCGTCCTACGCTAAAAAACAATTAAGGGGGGGGGGGGGAGTGTCACGTCAGCCTACTATTACCCGGACTGGCCAGTCAAAGGAAATACGAATATCATATCAAACCGACAAGTTACCTTACCACGGTAACCAGAGCTGTTACAAGGTAGGCATAGCAGAGGCCGACGGACCAATGACGGTCGGTAACGCAGAACGCGACAGGACAAGCCAGCGACTGACACGTGTGGTCGCACAAGAAAGGGCGACGATCCTGAATTAACCAGGTCAAACAGAGGGAGACTCCCCGGGGCTGTCGGACAATAAGGAAGTCATAAATCTCTGGCAACTAGACCAAAATAAGTGGAAATCGATGCGACAATGAGAGAAATTACAATAAAGAGAATCATTGCAGATGACCAGGCTAGGGGCCGCGGAATAAGTGGCGATGATTAATAAAAGGAGAGCTGAAACACACACCCTCCCAAATTCCTGATTGGCCAGAACCTTCCCCATGCTTATGCATTACCCTCTTCCCTATAAATACCAATAGAGAGCAAGGAGGAGCATCTTTCTGGTTCCGGAGTTCTTACTGTTAGGGCGAAGCTCTGTCCAATTTGCAACATAAACTATTTTTCCGTAATTGGACTAAGACTCCGAGCGTTCGCTTAGTTTTCGGACGTAGTCGCATTTCTACCTCAGACACGAGTTGTACTCAGTCGAGGTCCTATATCTTGTACTATCTCTAACGAGTTGAATACATCATTACTCATAACTATTAAATCTTGAGTACGAATTATTACATTCAAAACTCCGCGCCCACGAGACGAGCTACAGCGCCAGAACGAGAGCGGGCCAGGCACTACAAGCCAGAAACTTCAAAGTAAATCGATTGTCCTTATCCTTTTTCATACGTTATCGACAGTTTCGAATGCAACGTTATTGTGTCAGTTCATAGTGTCGTATCTTAATCTTTTCAATATATTTGAAAGCCACTCTGAGTCTCGTTACTCCGTGAGCTATCACTTTCCCACCGCCAGTCGAGCTGTCGGTAAATCGCGCGCTTCTTTACCTTTTTCCTAGACGGTATCGCGTGAGCGGACTGTGCAAATAAAAGGTCACATTCTGACTCCAGGCGAGAATAGCTACGAGGAAGCTTGACGGATTTTAGGTACGCAGTACGAGCATGTTCGGCTTATTGCTGCTTCTCATATCGACGCAATTCTCGCTTATCCTGTTCTGACCGAGGCTTCTCATCGATCGCTGAAGGACATGGAGACTTCGGTTCGGCAGCATTTGGCTGATTTGAAAACCCTCAATATCGTTCCTCCTGATTACGTCGTGATCCATGCTCTCGAACGAGCTTTCTCGACCAACATCAAGGACAAATGGATCAAGAAGACGTCCATCGACGCAATACCCGATCTCGATTCGTTTTTTAGGTTTTTGCAGGAAACTAGCCACTACCTGTATGCTCAGGAAGGAGAGGCTAAGGATACCAAGGCGCCAGCTAAGCGGACAACAGCGCAGAACGAGAAAGGAACGAAGTTCCGGCGGGGTAACGGGCAAGCTCGAGCGCTTGTAACAAGTTCTTCCATTTCTTGTTATTACTGCAGCGGTGAGCATACGATTTATCGGTGTTCCGCGTTCACTGCGTTATCCGTTCAGCAACGGTGGGATGCTGTAAGGGCGAAAAAATTATGTAGGAATTGCTTGCGATCCCACGAAGGCAAATGCGAAGCCCGCAATTGCAAGAAATGCGATAAGGAGCACAATACGCTCTTGCACGAGGATCAGAAGGCAGATTCCAAGAAGCCATGACTAGGCATAGTTTTACCCAGTGCTGATTTGACTTCCATTCCAGATAACCGACTATCCGTTTGGAAGCTCATCACCAAGACCCGACAGGACTTCTGGAAACGATGGCATTTGGAGTATCTTCACGAGCTCCAGCAACGTCAAAAATGGTATGACTCTACTGGAGAACTGCGCAAAGGGATCGTCGCCATCCTAATCGACAAAGCTCAACCTTGCACGCAGTGGCAGCTGGCAGTCGTTCAAGAGGGGCACCCGGGGACCGACGGACTCGCCCGAGTCGCCACCGTCCGATCTTCTTGAGGGACATTGAAGCGGAACATCACTCAGCTGTGCCCACTTCCCATTTCTTCAACGGAAGAAGCTGAATGAACACACACATTCACACACATACACATGCAATCACATGTTCCGCCTTTGAACGACGATTTCGTTTGCTCGTGTTACTCGCAACGGGGGAGGATGTTCCGTCGAGACCCGAGGAGAAGAGTTCCGCCGTGACAACGGTGTCGAGCGAACTCAGCAAGGTCGACGTAGAACCCGTGGCGTCATCTCCCGTGGTCGAGTTGAGCAAACGAAGTCGCAACTTGCTGCGATCGCCGACAGCACCGCCGGCCTCGAGTCGCGCGTGGTCAGACGAGCGCCGAGTCAGTTCACGATAAGACGCCAAGCGGTTGACAGCTCGTGCAGTCATAGCTAGCGACGAATCGAACGACACCTTTGCATTTGCGATCTCGTCCGTACGTCCGCCGAGTGTTTCTCTGGTGCTGGTGCTTATTGCTAATTTCTCTCTCTCTCTCTCTAGATCTCTCGTTCTCTCTCTATTTCTTTCGTTTTCTCTCTTTTTCTCCCTATCGCTACCTGCAAACCACGTTTGGCTCGCGACCGGTTCCGCGAACGTATTTGCGCGCTCATCGAAACGTGCAAGTCCTACGTGCAAGTAGAACTGCGCTACCGACTTAAGTCAGCGGAACTGCGCCGCTGACCCGAGGCGAAGATTCTCTCCGAGAATCAGACACGATCACGACACACACACATACACAGTCCACACTTCTTCTAATTTCCGTAGCTTGTAACATTTTCGAGAGGGGTTTTATGCCGGACGGCTTTCCCCTCTCATTCTGAGCATATTAAAATCACTCTCGTTTCCGCTCAATCGAATTCTTTTATTTCTCTCCCACACCTGACTCCTCCGCGAAATTCGAAAACGAGAACAAGCGGAAATCCACGCCTAAGGGGCTTCCCGCGCGACAATCCATGCGTCTTCGTTGAGTGCAAAGTACTAATCTACAAGGATACATTTAATGATGACTTTTTTGATAGATTTTTATAATTTTTTGATTCAGTGATTTTGATGGGTAAATCGCCGCCATTTTCTTATTTTTCCAAATTAATCGCAACTTTGACAGAAAGTTAAAAAAATTTAGGTAAAGTAATCATTGATCAACTAGTAAATTTAAGATAGGCAAAATATATTACAAATAAAGAAAATATAATAAGAATAATAGTATCGTACGATATTTTATGACACAACGTGCGTAATCCGAGATTTAGAGAGTGCATTATTCCACGAGCGTGCAGTTAATCGAGGTTTACGCCAGAGCATGACACACAGTGATAATGTTTACCGCAATAAGTCAACAATGTTATACCTGCAAATAATTTGCGCATATTAAAAAAGTCACGTCGTCTAGTTGACGCAAAAAAATTGAAGTACCATGGAATGGTACCGCTATATTAGCGCGGCCGAGATCCGAGAAAATTCGATAGCCGCTTGCAGCGTGTGTAAATAAGTGCGGCTAATATGTAAGGGAATAACTAAGCTGTGCGAGCATGCTAACATGCGCGGCGAAAAGTGCGTTGTGGGGGAAAAGTGCTGCTGATACTTTCGTTACGATCGGTTTGTCGCGCCACCGAGACGATCGCCGCTGGCCGATTTACTCCCCAGTAAAATGTATACCCGACGAGCCTATAGAAGTATTCACTGTAAAACTCTCAAGATACTTACTACGTAACTTACCATGACTGTTTCATTTTGTTTATTGGTAAACAACTAAAATTTTCTCTTTACGTATTTTATTATAACATCATAAAAACACCATAAGTGCAATGAAACGTTCATGGCAAGTTATGTAGTAAGTATCTTGAGAATTCTTCCTAATTGATCTGTATATAATTTTACTTTAAGTTACGTAAGCCCTTTATTGAACAAAAAAATGTTGTTGCTTAATTATGATTAAATATAATAAACTTGTCTTTGGTTAATCGATCTCAGTTCTTTTTTATCTGTTATTTCATTGCGGAATATACCAAACTCGCCTAACCTTTTACTTTCTAAAAGTTAATTTTCTTTTTTATGTTATTAAAGGCGTGTTTTTAAAAAAGTTAAGAAAAATGTGTAGAAATCTGAAGATAGCTGTTTTGGTTGGGAACAAACTAGTGAACGTAGAAGACAGCAATTATGAAATGAAGAAAACTGCTTTGAACTATGAAAAAAAAATGTTTTCTTCTCTTATTAATAGTTATTTTCTGTTGTATTTATTTTTTTATTTATTTTCTAAATTGTAAAATTTTACACCTGAAAAAAAAGAAATCCAACTGAAGTATCTAGCAAACTAAATAAAACTGAAGACAACAAAAGATTACTGTTATCAGTGTCTTAATTCTGACATTTTTCTGCTATCATCTGCAGTTCATAACGTTTTTATTTCAATTGTTATCATTTTTCTTTTTCATTAGGGATCTAATATATCGTTATTATTTAATATAAAAGTAAATATCGTATAACATTTTAATACAGAATATAAATGTTATGATTGTTATAATCTCACAATTTACATTATTTTATAAATGTAAATAAAAATAATGTTTTATAAATATAATTTTTTTGTTAGATTTTGTTAATATAATTAATACTGTCATCAAATAATTACAAAGAGTTTGAAAACATTTTTTAATATTCAAACTTTATTTCTATTTCAATGTACAATTTTAAAGCCGGTCCTGTTTACTAGGAGCTATAACTACTTTTATAGAATGTTGGCTGTATTCCCTGTTGAAAACAATAACGTCATGAATAACGTTATTATTTTCAACAGGGTTGAATTTATTCATTTATACTCGACAGTAATGAATTCTTATGAAACGTTTCTGAAGTCGTGCTTTTGATTGGTTAGAATTTATCAATCTGTTTCTATATTTAACACATTGAATAGTTAAACATACTTCAACATTAATATGACATTTAAATTTTAACAATAAATACGGATTGTATTGAACTACAAATCGATTATCAGCTGTATTATTTTTATTGAAACGAATTTGATTTCCATTATTACCTTATCAATAAACGGACTATCCAGTATTATGAAAAGGAATTTGCTAATATTACTATTTCGGACAGTTTTTGGTATATTTTTTTGTTTCGTTATCCATATATGGTGAATTTAAGTTATTTTTACTACAAGGGCTATGTATTATTGATTGCTTAACGATATTATGTAACCTTAGATATTTTATTTCATCAGGTATTTCTGCACTTATAACTTTATCAACATCATCTGCATTGTTCAGTTTATAATTTTTATATATGAAAGCCACCAAGTGCATAGTAGTAAGCCACTTTTCTGAAAATTAATTACATAAGTCTATGCAATACATTTTCCAGAAATGTTTTTTTTTATTCCATTTATAGCACCGCGTTACCTAGGTCCACGTTTATGTCACGCCTATCCGTGACCTAAGTAGTCTTTTATTGAACTTTTGCATGAAAAACTTTTGCTACTGAATCAGATTTTTTTTTCAAATTTTGTTGGTGAAGTGATGAAGTAATCCATGACACCTATGTATAAATCTGTCCTTGAATGGTTTTGACTTTTATTAAAAAAAAAAAAAAATCGTGAACCTTTATCTTTTACTTAAGCATCAATAATGTATTGTCGAGTTAATTTTTCTTAATTTAAGTAACGATTAAAATCGTTTCTGATGCTGAATTAATGACAATGAAATTGTCGCATTAAAATATTGTTTTTGTTATTTTTATTTTTTATATTGGGCATTCATCCAAAATCTCCATTAGCACGTACCAAAGCTTATGAATTACTTGGAACATTTCTAAAAAAATCAGAGAGGTAGCAAACAAGCTTTGAATTTTTAGTCAATGATGGACATTAAGGAACGATTTTCTCATACGGTGACTTTCTTTATTTTGATGTTTACTATCTCTGTGATTTTTTTTAGGAATGCTCCAAGCAATTGATAAGCTTTGCCACAGGCTTTAAATATGAATTTTAATCATTGCAGTACAAAGGCTATAGCCGGGTTACTATGGTGAAATGGCCCCCTTGGAAAATGTATATATGTTATATACCATTCGATGGGGGATAAAAAAAAACTCCCATAGCCAAATTTTTAGCTCTCTGCCTAGTGCGCATGCGCAGTAACGTCGATAAACGTGTTTTTTTGATTTTATTTTTTTCTGAAGTCCCTATAGGATAAAAATTTTTTTAAAAATTCACATTGGTGTATTTTTATGTCATGAATAACTGCAATTTTTTTGGGATTACATAACCTCAAATATCGGATCTAAAAAAATTATTAAAGTTTTCAATCGATATTTTGACCCCCTTGTTTTTGAGGTGCAACTTTTTAAGTAGACTTTTTTTATGTACTTTTTCCCGTTCTTTACGATGGCACTAACGTTTTTTCCTTAAAAATGGTGGCACAACTCGATTTGAGCCAAAAACTGATTTTTTTGCCATTTTTTCACGTTTTTAGCTGGTTATGTTACAATTTAGTTACTAAAGTGACTCCTTTTGAGTAGTTTTGCATATCTTCCCATGAAAACATAATCAAATGAAATATTTTGTTCGCTCCAAGCCGTATTTTTTATATTATCTTACGTTTTCAATGATGGTCTTATCAGAATTGTGATATCACCTTATTATAAAACTGATGGCTAATGTTATATTCTTTTTAAACGTTCTGTGATTGGTCGAAAGTATTATCTCTGTCGCACTTTTTTGTTTATTTTTATTTATAATAAAAGGTTATGCTTGGCCGCGCGGTTGACGCGGCGGCTGCAATGCAGACGATCTGCGTAGTGAATGGTCAATCATAAAATTAAGAATTATCAGGAGCATAAACAAATAAAGTATTTTGATTTCTTAATTAATTAAACGATGCGCAAACCAATGGCCAACATTGTTTTTTTCAAAACTAATTTTTTTTTTCTTACAATTGTCTATATAAGGGAGAAAGTACAATACGTCCCGTCCCGTCCCGTACCGACCCCGGGACATACCGTCTGAAATAAGTCACTTTTATATTATTGGCTAATTCTGTTCGATAACCCAATCGACGGTACAGAATTAGCCAATCCCGTAAAAACAGCTTATTTCAGACGGTATGTCCCGAGGTCGGTACGGGACGACGGACTCAATTGTACTTTCTCCATAATATACTAATACAAGTGAATGGTGAAAACGCTGTTAGTATAAGTTTATAACTTTTAAAGTAAATTAAAATTTAGCAAATCAAAATTGTTTCGATTTTTCTTTTTACTATTTCGGCTTTTGACTGATAATTGATAGCAATACTAGAAAAAATAATAAAGTAGTTAAGTATTTATTTTCAAATACATTGGAGTTAGTTGGAACCGAAGGCTGACGCGGCTACTTTAAATCTTTCTGCTGTTTACTTCAAAACTAACAATCTTGTATATTTAAAGTGAGTACTATATATTTTACATATCTTTTAAAAAAATGAAGATTTAACAAAGTTTTTCAAAAGTTTTGACATCACAGATTATATGCTTTGATATTAGGGTTATATGTATTTCTAATACATATTACACAATAAATTAATATTTTGTTAAATAACTTCTTTAAAATCAAAACCTATTATTAATATCTAAAATGTTATTTTTATGCCGACACTTTGAGTTTTGAAAAAAATACTGTAACCAACCTACTGATAAATAAAAAATCTCCCATGTATTTATAATAAATACACTTGTATTTTACCGGTATATGCAGAGTAAGACTTATTAATGGGTAGAAAAATAAAATTTTTATTATAAATTCTGTAGTATTAAGAGTAATTGTATCAAAAATAATGACAGATAATATAGTAATATAATAATATGATATAATAATATAATAATACGATATAATAATATAATAATATAATATAATAATATAATAATGTAATAATAATAACAGATAATTATTAGACCTTTTTATACGCTAAATAAGAAAAACATGTTGTGTACGTTATTAAAGTCTTGCATAAAATCAAAAGTTTAAACCAACATTAAATTATAAACTGTTTTAGTACTCGCATAAAGATCCGATCTTATCCTAAAACAAAAATAGCAATCAGATTTTAAATCAATAAGCTAACAAAAAAGTAATTAATAAAAATGAATTTTCAATCCTATAGATATAGATATACGTACAATGCATGTAAGGGGAACGAGTCTTTATCTATTTAACTTAACCAATTTAGGCTAATCACATAAAGTAAAATGAGAAATTAGTTAAACATAAAGTTGTTGAAACTATTAACTAAATAAAATTAAGAAGGAAAAACATTTGAATAAAATATGACAATAAACTTTTGCTAGAAACGGATTTGACGATTGATGAGTTGCATGTTTTG
Organism: Nasonia vitripennis; assembly: GCF_009193385.2. Lineage (NCBI taxonomy): Eukaryota > Metazoa > Arthropoda > Insecta > Hymenoptera > Pteromalidae > Nasonia > Nasonia vitripennis. Next base: position 168,542 of record NW_022279659.1, read on the forward strand.
ATGTAATGCGGTATATTAATTATACAAGTATGATTAAATTGATAAAATATAGAAAGTCTTGAACAATAATTAATTTGTTTATGTATAAAATACTGTCAAATTAATAAAAAATGCACATAAATATCTGCATATGACTATATATGATGTGATTTTTACTATAGTTAATTATTATGAGATGAGAAAAAATATTTGGTTTTACATAAAAACAATACATGAGAAATAATAAAAATGAAAAATAGAACTAATAGGATGCGAACTTATTAATTGTCAATTAACTTTTAAGTTAAAAAAATGTAAAATGAATAAAGTAAACACAAGCTAACCTATGCTTTAAACACATACGTATATGAAACATCATTAAAAACAACATTATTTATTTATTTTAAAATACACTATTATTCATGTCTAGATACAAGAACATATTTTTACAAAAAAACAAATTGAATATAATAATTTCATAGGTTTGTTGATTTTATAAAATCACTAGGTGCAAGCACTTCAATACAGTTTTTATGACAAAAAAAAATTATTTGCTTAAAAAACTTATAAATGAAATACAACTTATTTCACTTTTACTAGGCAATATTATTTTTTTGCTTTTCATGTAAAGCTACTGAGAAAACTGGATTATACAAGAACTTAGATTATAATATTTTTGTAATATTTATTATTCATTCTAGTTTTTAATTTAAAAAAAGGCAAACAATTTTTTTAGATTTTTAAAAACTAACTAACAGCATTTTTAAATGTATTGTAAAATATTTATATTTTATTATTTCAGAAGTGATCTTCTTGTCTAATGGTTAAATAAATATGGCATCTAATAGTAATGAAGAGTCAGATAACATCAGGAAACGCGATGATCGAAGATGTGCCATGTGTAATATTTATATTAGAAAATCAATTGGTCGAGAAAAGGAAATCGAATCTGAAGTTGAAATCGAATATGCTAAACAATTATCAAATAAAGATATTTACATCAATGATGTAATTTGTGATTCATGTAGAAAGCGATTAGCCAAATACATATCAAGCTCTAAACCTAAAAAGGTTAATGTTCCAGCAACTGCTTCGTCTCAAGATTCAAATGTTTCTGAATCATTTTCTCAGCTAACTGTCACTTCAGCATCTCAGGAAAGTACACAATCATCTGTATACACAATAAAGGAACAAAAAGTACGAGCAACCACGGAATTACTTATTCAAAGGACGATTGCGACACATAAATATTGCTTTGTTTGTGGGTACCAAAAACAGACTAATAATATATTAGTTCCTTTAGAGGCCCGAATTCAAGTTTATAGTAAAATGAATGTTTTTATTCCACATGGCAATAGATGCTGTTGCACACATTTAATTAAAAAAAGATTTTATGAAGATGAACTAAATAAAATTAATATTTTTTCCACTACAAGTACGGTATATATTGATGAATTACTACAATTTTTGAGTCAATTATCAATGAAAGCAGACGAAACTTTATTAGATACAGTAGCTGAATTTTCCATGCCTGAAAAAAAATTGAAAGTTTTTACGGGATTAACGTGGGAAAATATTAATTATCTTAAAGATCAACTCACTTCTCTGAAGAATTCCTGTGTAAGGACAGCGACACAAGCCATTGTCGTATTTTTATTCAAAATGCGCTCTGGGAATTCTAACTCGCTCATCTCTACAATATTTGACATTGAAAGCGAACAACAAGTATCTCGTTTTTGTCAATCAGTATTATTATCTTTCGAAAAGGATTTACTACCAAAACACTTTGGATTAGAAAATGTAGACAGAAATGAATTGATTGAAAATCAAACTTCTAATATGGCAAAGAAATTACATCCTGGTAAACAACTTATTTTGATTGCTGATGGTACTTATATAAGGCATGAAAAAAGCTCTAATAACGAGTACCAAAGAAAATCTTATTCAGGCCAAAAAAAAGTTCCTCTGACTAAACCATTTACTATATGTACTACTAATGGTTATGTTGTTGACCAGTTAGGTCCATATCTTGCAAATAAAAATGATGCTACAATACTGATTGAAATATTGGAAGAGAAGCAGAATATTTTACAGAAACTTCTTCGCCAAGGGGACATTTTTATACTGGATAGAGGTTTCAGGGACATTAAACAAAAATTAGAAAATATGGGTTATATTGTTTTGATGCCTGCACTCAAAGGTTCAAAATCTCAACTTTCTACGCAAGAATCAAATGAAACAAGATTCACGACAAAACTGCGATGGGTTGTTGAAGCAGTGCACGGAGTTCAAAAGAAAAAATATAGGTTATTAGATCACAAACTTGATAATAAAATGGTGAAAAATACTGGATCTTATTATAAAATTTCTTGCTACTTAAATAACTTGTTTGGCAAACGCCTAGATTCTGATGAAGACATGCAAGATGAAATATTTAGTGCTATGCAATCTAGAAAAAATGTTGAAAATACATTAGCAGTTTTAGTAGCAGACAAAAGATGGAGTCGTCGGAAACTACCATTTAAAATAATAACTTCGGATGATTTACCAGACTTTCCTGAATTAACAATAAAAGATTTGAAAATTCTGTTTACAGGAACATATCAGCTTAAACAGACAATATCTTACTTAGCGGAAATGCTTGACGCAGATAATAATTTGAAGATTGGATATTCAAAGGAGACTAACAATATTCTCAAACTTGAAGTTCAATCCAGGCATATTAACAGAAAACAATACAAATGTTTCGTTGAGTATAAACCAAATGTTATTGGTTATTCTAGCATCTTAAGACACTGTTGTGATTGTGCTAACGGTAACCGTACTATAGGATGTTGTGCGCATATTGCTGCCATAATCTATTATCTTTCACATGGAAGATATTTATCAAAAATCATACGACCAGCTGAAATTCTGTCTAAAATGTTTCTTAATGATAAAATTGAAGTGTGTATTGATGAAGATAGTGACAATGATGAGTGAATCATTTTTTCTATTGTGAACATTCGTTATTTTTAAAAAGCTACTTGTATACGTTCCATAATTTATTTTAAATAGCCTATGAAGATAATAAATTATACTTTGTACGAATTGAACATACTTAACTTCAATTCCTTTTTACCTGATAATTATTACTGTCAATAGATTTTGAATAATCAATTAAGTAGAGGCAGATAAGCCAAATATGGCCTTTTTAAGACCACAAGACGCCAAAAGTACCCTCAAACGATCGATTTCAAGGCTATGTTTAGCTCAAAACAGGCTTTTTTGCGTGAAAACCCTTGCATTATGATATTTTTAGGTTAGTTTTGGGTTACATGGTACCAAAAATGGCCTTTTTCGGCGTTAAATCACTCAAATGAGGGCATTTTTAGGTTAAAGAGAAAAGCAGACACTGACAGCGGCGATATTCTTTTTATATATAGAGAGAAACCCTTTATTACCTCAAATTCTGATAAGACCATCATTGAAAACGTAAGATAATATAAAAAATACGGCTTCGAGCGAACAAAATATTTCATTTGATTATGTTTTCATGGGAAGATATGCAAAACTACTCAAAAGGAGTCACTTTAGTAACTAAATTGTAACATAACCAGCTAAAAACGTGAAAAAATGGCAAAAAAATCAGTTTTTGGCTCAAATCGAGTTGTGCCACCATTTTTAAGGAAAAAACGTTAGTGCCATCGTAAAGAACGGGAAAAAGTACACAAAAAAAGTCTACTTAAAAAGTTGCACCTCAAAAACAAGGGGGTCAAAATATTGATTGAAAACTTTAATAATTTTTTTAGATCCGATATTTGAAGTTATGTAATCCCAAAAAAATTGCAGTTATTCATGACATAAAAATACACCAATGTGAATTTTTAAAAAAATTTTTATCCTATAGGGACTTCAGAAAAAAATAAAATCAAAAAAACACGTTTATCGACGTTACTGCGCATGCGCACTAGGCAGAGAGCTAAAAATTTGGCTATGGGAGTTTTTTTTTATCCCCCATCGAATGGTATATAACATATATACATTTTCCAAGGGGGCCATTTCACCATAGTAACCCGGCTATAGCCTTTATGGATACCTTCATTTTTAGCTAGATACAGGGTCTCTGCTATTCTGGGACTCATACAGGAACTTTTACATTATAAAAAGGTATCTCAAAAAATATTTTTGTAACACAATAAAATCTGGTATTAAACTTCTGGGTTATAAAAAATAACTTGATCTTATGGTGTCATAAGAATCGTGCCAAAGATCGTAAAAATCGGGTCGTCATAAAAAGTTTAAAAATTGTTTTTTATTAAGAGACAAGAACTCACGATTGCCTCATTTCACTAAAATATTAGTAAAGTTATGTAACTTTAGTAGCAATTACGATGTATTGAATAATGCTTAAAGTTCCGGAAAGCAGGTTGAAGCACTGAACGATAGTTAAGTTGATATGGGTTCACTCGTAACTGGTTTCTGTGTCTTTAATATATTAGGGGATATCATTTTTTAGGTTATTAGAATTAACATGACATACTTGTGTCATATGTATGATACCAAATTTTTTCTGGAGTCAGATACACTATTGAGAACATATGCATACAGTTTAGCGCGGCCAAGCATAACCTTTTATTATAAATAAAAATAAACAAAAAAGTGCGACAGAGATAATACTTTCGACCAATCACAGAACGTTTAAAAAGAATATAACATTAGCCATCAGTTTTATAATAAGGTGATATCACAATTCTGATAAGACCATCATTGAAAACGTAAGATAATATAAAAAATACGGCTTGGAGCGAACAAAATATTTCATTTGATTATGTTTTCATGGGAAGATATGCAAAACTACTCAAAAGGAGTCACTTTAGTAACTAAATTGTAACATAACCAGCTAAAAACGTGAAAAAATGGCAAAAAAATCAGTTTTTGGCTCAAATCGAGTTGTGCCACCATTTTTAAGGAAAAAACGTTAGTGCCATCGTAAAGAACGGGAAAAAGTACATAAAAAAGTCTACTTAAAAAGTTGCACCTCAAAAACAAGGGGGTCAAAATATCGATTGAAAACTTTAATAATTTTTTTAGATCCGATATTTGAGGTTATGTAATCCCAAAAAAATTGCAGTTATTCATGACATAAAAATACACCAATGTGAATTTTTAAAAAAATTTTTATCCTATAGGGACTTCAGAAAAAAATAAAATCAAAAAAACACGTTTATCGACGTTACTGCGCATGCGCACTAGGCAGAGAGCTAAAAATTTGGCTATGGGAGTTTTTTTTTATCCCCCATCGAATGGTATATAACATATATACATTTTCCAAGGGGGCCATTTCACCATAGTAACCCGGCTATAGCCTTTATGGATACCTTCATTTTTAGCTAGATACAGGGTCTCTGCTATTCTGGGACTCATACAGGAACTTTTACATTATAAAAAGGTATCTCAAAAAATATTTTTGTAACACAATAAAATCTGGTATTAAACTTCTGGGTTATAAAAAATAACTTGATCTTATGGTGTCATAAGAATCGTGCCAAAGATCGTAAAAATCGGGTCGTCATAAAAAGTTTAAAAATTGTTTTTTATTAAGAGACAAGAACTCACGATTGCCTCATTTCACTAAAATATTAGTAAAGTTATGTAACTTTAGTAGCAATTACGATGTATTGAATAATGCTTAAAGTTCCGGAAAGCAGGTTGAAGCACTGAACGATAGTTAAGTTGATATGGGTTCACTCGTAACTGGTTTCTGTGTCTTTAATATATTAGGGGATATCATTTTTTAGGTTATTAGAATTAACATGACATACTTGTGTCATATGTATGATACCAAATTTTTTCTGGAGTCAGATACACTATTGAGAACATATGCATACAGTTTAGACTACAATTAATTTTGAGAGTGTACTTCATTGTCATTAAACTAGGAGCGAAGGCCGCGTTGTGCAAGCGTGCTCTTAAGCAAATCAAGAATCACCGAAGAATCAAGATTACAATCTAATTCAAAATCTATAAGATTTACAGCAGTATCTTCGACAGTTGAGTATCTTTACCTTGCTTGTAAGCACCCAGACATTTACACCAACAAACGCAGTATACCTACCTGATAAGTGCTGAGTCTTCCTATTAAAAGGGACACGTTTTAAACACACGTTTATTCATTGTAAAGGTTGGCGGGACGTAACACTTCTCTTAATAAATTTTTTCCGACTCCTTCGATATCAATTATCTTACTTAGAATTTTGGAGTTCTCTCATAATCTAAGCTAGAATACAATTTATATGCAAACAACTTACATGAATAACTGCAAAAACGTTTTGAAATGTCATGTTTGTAAGAAATATGAACAGTGCTCCATTAATATTCATTACTCCATCTTGGTCAAGTTTTTGATTTAAATATATAATACCGATCAACAATGAAACCATCTAAAAAAGAATATATTTACGGAATATTATTATTATTAATAAACATTAAAAATTTTATTAAATATTTATTTTAAAAAAGATTTTGTAACGAAATACAATTTCAATTTCAATACCAATACTAGAATGTAAACATTGACTAAAGCGAAATGCTGTTCTTTTCACAAAGAGCACTTAAATGATCAAATGAATGAATCATGAATCACTCGAGTTTGATATGTAGATGTGTAGAAAAAAGTAAAAAGTTTCTAGTGATTAAAGATTTTTAATCCGGCCCCTGTAACGGTTATCGAAAACCGCTCAGGAACATATAGGTGTATTGAAGCAAAGAGTAAATAATTTAAAAAAACATTATTTCTCAGCCCCTTTTAAATGTCTTCTACGTAAGTGTTATGTCTATGTTGTATCAAATATGTGGCTGCGAAAACAGCACCTGTCAAACAGCTAGTCGGCGCGAGTGCAGGGTAGTGCGTTGTCGGGTCAGCGTTAGAGCGCGCACCTTGAGATCTCGGGGACGTAAGGTCGAATCCTCCTTGTCGCTTTACTTTTGTGTGATTTAGTTCCCGGAAACCCCGTTACAATCTACATCTACACTATATTAAAACAATAAAATAAGCATATTGTGAACATTCACCAGAACTTGTGAATCATTCCAAAATGACAATTATTTCATGATAGATATGTGGCAAGAACATAAATACATTATAATACCGCAAAAAAATTCGATTTATATATTTATTATTGAAATTCAACCGTCATACTGCATCGAATATTTATTTAAATATACATTTTTGAAAATTAGTTATATTAATTTGATTTTTAGTATTAGATATATGTATAGAATTGTACATCATTTTAAATATTTTAATATTACAAAACTAAAATATGCATATACAGGGTGACCCAATTTAAACGGGCACCGGTGATAACTCGTTAGAGACAGCTATAATCGAAAAAATTGTAAAAACAAAAGTTGTAGGATATCGAGGAGAAAGTCTGATGGTGACCTTGTATTTGACCTTGAACTTGATTTTCAAGATCATATCAAGGTCAACTTTGATTGTTTAAATAGAAACCCTATCTTTTTATTGCGGTAATGGAAAGAGCGGGAAATTTATTATCATAGAATACCCATATTTTCGACTCCGGATTCTGAAAGTGCGTAAAATTTTGCATTTTAAACCAGATAGTCAACTTAAAATCGAAGAAAGGATTTTTAACAGCTAGCGTACTATTTCCTGCGTTTCGACATCATTATAAAAGTTTTTTAAAAATCAAACAAGTTATAGTATATTACGATACTAGTGCGGTAAAGTCGTTTCACCCCGCGGGGCAATATCGCCCGAGCGAAGCGAGGGTGATAAGTCCCCACAAGGGTGAAATCCCTTTACCCTCCTAGTATCGTACGATATTTTATGAAACAACGTGCATAAACCGAGATTTAGCGAGTGCATTTTTTCACAAGCGTGACTTAAATCGAGGTTTATGCCACGGCGTGTCACAAAAATAATTGAACGAAACTTGAAACTTTGACTTGCTTGATTTTTAAAAAATGTTCTGATCATTCAAATTAAATTTTTTTAATTTATGAAGTATGTTAAAAAACTTTTAACCCGTTTTGTCCAGCCATTGTCCAGGAATCATGATGTGAATCGGTCCAACCAAGTTCTCGAAGTGGGTCTTGGACATCAAGTTTTATAATGATGTCGAAACGCAGGAAATGGTCCGAGAGATGTTAAAAATCCTTTCTTCGATTTTAAGTTGACTATCTTGTTTGAAACGCAAAATTTTACGTGCTTTCTGAATCCGGAGTCGAAAATATGGGTACTCTATGAAAAAAAAAAATGTATTTGACCTTGAAATGACCTTTAAGAGCAGGTCAAATTTGAGGTCACCGTTACGCACCCCCTCGATATCGTACAACCATTTTTTCGATTCCGGCGTTGCCAGAGGAATTACGCAGGTGGATCTTTTTGAACTGGCTGCATGATTTCGATGAAGACCTTCGCAGCCCAAAACAAAAATATCACTCTGAACATAAAATTTCCCGCTTTTTCCATTCCCGCTATAAAAAGATAGAGTTGCTATTTAAAAAATCAAAGTTGACCTTGATATGACCTTGAAAATCAAGCTCAAGGTCAAATCCAAGGTCACCATCAGACTTTTCCCTCGATATCCTATAACTTTTGTTTTTACCATTTTTTTTATTAGGACTGTCAACCTGTATACGAGTGGTTCCTGGTCAAATAGAAGATCAAAAATTTTTTCTTTTTGAACCTACGGTAAATATGTTCTAGTAACAGTTTCCAATACACTTGAATTTTTTCAAAATTTTAAATTACCTTTTACCAAAATGGTAGGGAGCCAAAGATGTCAATTATGGAAATTTTTGGGTTTTCAGCATAAATTAATTAATTAATAGGTCTTCAGGGAAGCATTTTTCACTATAGACATACATATACTTTTTTTGGGAAATTTCCTCACCTTTTCAATAAAAATATCTTCAAAGATACACACGCACACGCACACAAACACACACACACACACATATATATATATATACATCCCCAATACAATTTATTTGACATTTATGTAAATAATAAAATAGGTAATGAATTATTAATACATCTATTTTTTCCACACCACCCATGAAGTAAATAAAAAGACGCGTTTTTTTCTTTGTTAAAAATAATGTTATGGTTTATTTAACTTGATTTCAAATTTAAAATTTAAATTAATTAGAAATTTGAATATGCTTGACTTATGTATTCTATTCGTAAATATTTAATGCTTTCATCACTTTTATTCAAAATTATACGAGTACATCAAAATATCAAAAGAACTCTGTATCGCCACACAGTGTACCAAAATCCGATTGTGGCCAAAATTTGCTCGACAAGCCAAATTGCAATCATTCTCAAATAAAAAAAAAGAAATTGCGAAATACTTGTACGATGATTTTTGTTTGTGTAGAACTGCTTATGTTTAATAAAAGAGTACATAACCTAAAAGAAAAACAGGAAAACACATAAGACTGAATAATGTAATAATCGAATTATACTAAAATCTGTAAGAAAAACAAAAATACAAAAATAGAAAAAAAAGGATATTTACTTGCTGATTTTGGATCTCTGAACTCTAACTGATAAAATATAAATTTTAGATCCTTATTTTATAAACCGCCATCACTTAATCGGCATTTTAGAAACTTGAAGCGGTCTCAAACACCTCATAGATTATCAAACCAATGCTGTAATTTTTTCTATTTTTCTTATCGGGTATGTAATGCGTTATCGAATATAAGTAATTCTACATGAACGGAAATTATAGTAGAAGTATTTTACAATTTTTGTAAATTTTACGGCTTACGCTTTCCATCCTGCTATTTCGTCGTCGGCGTGCTTGCCGTTACAATTTTCCAAGGTCGCCCGAGCATTCGTTGAGGGAAAACGCTATTTCCTTGAGGTATTTGTCCCATGCTCGATGATTATCTTGAGTAAACGTGGAAATTTCTTTCTTGACAGTCCGGTTTATTCGCTCCACTGGATTCACTTGCTGGTGATATGACGGTGAGTACAAGTGGTGGATTCCTTGCTCTGCCAAGTATTCTTTTATTGTCTTGTTTTTGAATTTAGTACCATTATCCAAGTGAAACACCTCGGGTGCATCGAATCTTAAAATTACTCTCCTTGAGTGCGGTAAGTATTGCTTTGCCGTTGGCTTTGCAAAGTGGCACGCACTCTATCCATCAAGTAAACAAACCCTGGAAGATAAGTGCGTACTCGTGGTCTTTTGCAGACTTTGGTAAGGGGCCCATAATATCTCCGGCTACACATTGCCAAGGCCTTTGCACCACACGTTTACCTATGAAACCTGGTGGTGCGTGCTGTTCAACTCTGCTAACAGAGATTGAATAGCCACCTTAGGCTACTGTGATCTGTTATGACTTTGAATTTATAACCTTTAATGTACTGATAAAACTTGCGTATAACGAAAACCACGACCAAGCATTCTCGTTCGCTGACCGTGTAATTCCTCTCTGTGAGGGTAAGTACTCTGCTAGCGAATTCGAGTACTCGGTCTTGTTCATCTATACACTGCGTCAACTCAACGCTGTATCACTTGCATCGGTTTGTATGACGAACTGCTAATCGAAGCTCGGACAGTGCAGTACTGGAGCCAAGGCGATAAGAGCTTTTATCGTCTCAAATGCTGATTGCTGTTCATCGCCCCAAACGAACGGCTGATCTTCCTTTGTCAGCCAAGTCAAAGGCTCGGCCAACGTTGCATAATTTTCCAGTAATTGTCTATACCACTTTGCAGCTGCGGCGCCAGGCTGTTTGCGTTCCGTCGGTAAGACGTACGCAAGCGATGATAGTAAAGTTTGCTCCAATGGTGGTGGCGCGCGGTACTCTTGCCTGCTTGCCAGTACGGTTTCGGCTTCTTTGGGAACTGTCCCAGTCGTGGCAGTTCATACGAGGGGTCAATCTTTGCAGCTCTGGCATCAGATTTTTATGTGAGAGTTCTGGTTGTTTTTTCAGGCTTGGTTGTGGTTTCATTTTCTTCATCATGCCTCCCAAGCATGTCACAAAATCACGCACGGGCTCGTGCGCGCCTTGGTATCTTCTCTCTGCGTCCGTTGTTGGAACCGCCTCTTCGTGCCATACCATCTTGTCGCCGCTCTATAGAACTCTTCCCAGCTTTGCCACTTATCTTTGTTACTCTCGCATTATTCTGCGGCTATGACTGTAAGACGAATGAAAGAGCCGCCATCCTCTCTGTTTTGGTCATTTGCGCCAGGGTTAAACGTCGTTCTTCCGCGAGACGAGCTAATTCTTCCTTCTCGCTACACGAATTTATTTTGATGCCCACTTATTGTGACGCTCTTGCTTATTATCTGTAACGTTAAGGCGCCAGTTTGTAACGGGGCAACTGGCCTTGTGCACAGCGGCCACGAAGATGCAGCTAAGTCACTCGCATATACAAAATGCACGACGAGTGAAGCTCGCCGCGCTTTCTCCGCGCACAGAGTTGCTGGGCTGCCAACGGCGAAAACTATGCCGCAGCTATATCCCAATCCAACCTTGTCAAGTCCGCGAAGAGGAGATAGGAAGGACAGGGTTCGTAACAGCAAAAAGCGCAACTTGTGAATAGAATAGTTGCATATATTGATTACTTCAATTGGTTACAATAGTCGCGCGCGTCGCGCGAGAGGACGGTGTTCGGTAGATGATCCGAGGATTCGACGGTACGAATCTCGGCTTCGGGGTCTTTATAGTCGCGTGAAGAAATTCGTGAGATATACAGAGATGCGAAGCACGATCTTGAGTGACCAAGGTCAAATGACAGTATCTAGTTTTTCGTGGCGAAGAGGCGTCCATCCTAGCTAAGCTGCTCCACTCCTCGGAAGGCTCCTGGGTAGCTGCTTCCGGACGTCAAGCTGAAATCGAAGGTGCCAGCCATGGGAGTTGATTGCTCGGATGATGCTCGTCGACACGATTCGTTTACCGGGATACTTTAGTTTGGTCTCCGCGCACGTGTGTTTACTTGTCGCAAGCCCAAAAATAGTCTACCTTTCCGCGCAGTGTCTCATGCGCGCCTCCGCGAACGACTTGGCAACACTGCGCTTGCATGCCGAGCTGAGATCGCGCGACTAAACGAGCGCGCACAATATGAATTCGCGAACACTTGTTACAGTATAAAGTATTGAAAATACACAAATAAAATACATCATTGCTAATTGAAATTACCATGATATTTTATATTAATTTCTAATTCTAAAACATTAAAATTTTTGTCGTCAGAGAAAAAAAACGCGCTCTTCTATTTACCTCATGGGTGGCATAGAAAGAATAGAAGTTTTAACATAATGAATATAATTTTTTACTATAAATGTTAAATAAAGTAACTTTGGGGGGACTAAGGGGCTGAGGGGGAGGGGCAGAAGGGGGCCAATGAGGGGGAGCGAGAGAGGGTAAGAAGGGGCTTTATGAGTAAAAAATAATGCGTTTTTTGAAACGTTTTAACGATTTTTTGAGGGGGGCGGCTGAGGGGGGCTGACGAGGGGCTGAGGGGAAGGGGTGAGGGGCAGCGAGGGGGGGGGGGACGAGGAGGGTGCTGAATTTCACCTTGGCTCAAAACAACTATAGGTAGATATATTTTTACTTTCTTAGTTTTTTGGCAAATATTTTCGAAATTTAATAGGCACTTTTTAAATTTTGCAATTCTGGAAATAACGGACACCCTAATATATATATATATATATATATATATATATATATATATATATATATATATTAGGGTGTCCGGTATATATATATATATATATATATATATATATATATATATACTAGGGGGTACCCCCCTGATCGCTCCGCTCGCCAACCCCCAAATTTTGGTTTTTATTATATTGTATTGATAATTAATAAATTGAGTATAAAAAATGTAAATATTTATTTATGTAAAAGTATTGTAAATAATTAAAAAAGTACAGTTCATCTGTAGATAGTCAATTTAGATAGTAGATTTTTTTTGGAATTTAATCTTGAAATCATATTTTAACTCTCATTTTTATGGTCTGATATATTCTGAAATTAATGTAAATAAATCAATTTGGTATTCAAATAGAATTCATTTTTTTACTTCATAACCAAAATATTTTATAATAGATGATTTAAAAATGTTACCTTTATGATAAAAAGTAATAGCTTATATATTTACAATAGAATTTCAAAAGAGAGGATTACCACACGCTCATATTGTAGTTACGCTACATCCAAAAAACAAGCTCTTGACACCTCAATCTATTGACAAATACATTTCTGCTGAAATTCCTGATAATTCAGATAAAGGTTTACAAAAATTAGTAATTAAACATATTTTACATGGACCACATACAGATAAATCTCCTTGCATCATCAAAAATAAGACTATTTATTTGTAAAAAAAAAATTCCAAAACCATTCCGCGATATCACCATTTTTTAAGAAAATGGTTATCCTGAATATCAAAGAAGAAATAACATTTCACAAAACTATACTTATCGAATTAAAAAATTTAGAAAAATTATTCCAGTTGACAACACAATGGTTGTTCCTTATAATAACTTTTTATTGAAAAAGTATAAGTGTCATATTAATGTCGAATATTGTGCATCAATTCAAAGTAATTAATACATATTCGATTATATTCACAAAGGTGGAGATAGAGCATTATCCTATAGGGACTTCAGAAAAAAATAAAATCAAAAAAACACGTTTATCGACGTTACTGCGCATGCGCACTAGGCAGAGAGCTAAAAATTTGGCTATGGGAGTTTTTTTTTATCCCCCATCGAATGGTATATAACATATATACATTTTCCAAGGGGGCCATTTCACCATAGTAACCCGGCTATAGCCTTTAAAAATTATTTCACCGAAGATTTTAAGACAAATAAAGAGAATAATGCTCTATCTCATATTCAAATTATATTAGAGAATGAAGAAAAATCTTGCAAAGATTTCAGTTTACAAGAACCAAATAGTATTATTAATGATGATGCAACATCTATATATAATGTCTTACAAAGTGCCGATATCTTTAAATGTATGTTTGATCAATTGACCGATGATCAAAAGGTAATTTTTGAAGAGTTAGTTGACAATGAACACAAAATTTATTTCATTGATGGACCTGGAGGTTCGGGAAAAACGTTTTTATATAAAACATTAATTTATTATTACATGTCATTAAACAAAAAAGTTTTATCAATGCCATGGACTGGTATCGCGTCTATTTTGTTACCTAGGGGATTGACAAGTCATCGAACCTTCAGATTGCATTTAGATTTAAATAATATAGAAAGTGCTTTTTTGAAATTAGAGTCTGACAAAAAAAGATTAAGAGAGGCAGATTTAATAATTTAGGATGAAGCTTCAATGATACCTATAAAAGCTTTAGAAATTATTAATCGTACTTTACAAGATGTATGTCGTAACGATATTCCTTTTGCGGGAAAATTAATAGTATTAGGAGGAGATTTCAGACAAATTCTTCCAGTAATTAAACATGGATACCGAAACTCTATCATAGAAGAAACAATTAAATATTCAACTTTATGGCCTCTTTTTAAAATCTTGAAGCTCAATAAAAATATACGTTCGAATAATGTAGAATTTTCCTCTTTTTTGTTAGTAATAGGAGAAGGTAAAGTCGATACATTTGAAATTCCTCAAAAATGGAAAACTACCGATGTTTGCAATGAAATTTATAAAAATATTAATTTAGGTGCTTCCGTTAGTAGCGTGATCTTAGCTCCTCATAATAAAGACATCAAAATTTTAAATAACAATGTTCTAAAATTATTACATGGCGAATCAAAGACATATTATAGTGTAGATTTTGCAACAAATAAAGGAGTAGATCAAACAGAGGAAAATATTCATTTAAATTATCCAGTTGAAATGTTGAATAATATCAGAGAAGGTCTTCCACCACATAAACTTAATTTGAAAGTAAATGCAATAGTGATGTTAATTAGAAATTTAAGTATTACAGATGGTTTATGTAATGGCACTCGTTTAAAGATTACCAAATTATATGAGTATAACATTGAAGCAGAAATAGGGCATTACAGGCGAAATTACAGGCGATAACATTGGACAGAAAGTTTTTATACCGAGAATAACACTAAACACCGAAAATTCATCTTCGTTTCCATTTACTCTTTTTAGAAAACAATTCCCAATCATATTAGCGTTTGCCATAACGATAAATAAATCACAAGGCCAAAGTTTTGATTCAATAGGAATTTTTTTGAAACGACCATTGTTTTTGCATGGTCAATTATATGTTGCATTATCTCGATGTCGAAATCCTGATAATATACGTATTCAGAATGAGTCAGGTGAATCAATACAAAATATTGTTTGGAATGAAATTTTAAATATTTGATTCAAAACTGTTTAGTCAATTCTTAGGGTTTTCATTTTGTAGACATTCAAATTAGTATGCATACATAATTCTTTTTAAACTTATATTACAAGAATCATCAATATACACAATGCAGAACAAAACAGAAAAATAAATGATCGTTTAATAACAATAATGAATTAATTTCACATTATTATAGGACATGATATAATAATGTCTAATTAATTTATAAATATTAAATGATTATTTAACATATTTACTTAAAAAAAGTTTCCATTGAGATTTCGTCCTGTTAAAAAATATAGAAAAAAATCAAGATTTATTATCAAATTAACTACGTATTTAAATTTCTTTTTTAAATATGAATACGTAAAATTAATTAACTGATAAAAATTAATAAAAGTTAATTTTTCTTAATTATATCATATTTTACGTCTGTTACAATGCCGCTACCCTAATCGGGTCTTGGGCGTTGTCGTCCAGATCGGACGGGTGGGTGCCTATCACCACTACACAGCGCGTCCTTAGGTTGTGGATAGAGGAACAGCCCCTGAGAAAGCGGTTAGCTGCGAATAAATTGAATAAGCAGCCGCGGACAGCCGATAGGAACAGGCGTGGGTGTGATGAGCCCACACTGTCGAACGCATTCATCTAGAAACACTACGCAAGCACCACAACAACAAAAACACTTCACATTATCTCTTATCTCTCAATCTATCTCTTTCATCACACATTACAAAAATGGGCAAAAATCCTGCTGCCGAGGAGGATGCGGGAGCGATGACAACTGCCCCGAAAGGGGATGTGTAGAATGATTCGTCACCTGGTCTTACGCGGTAACGATGCCAGCGAAGGCGCGCTGCCTTGCAGGGGGGCGTTAGGATGCGAGAATGAAACCGTAGTGTGTCTGACGACGAATTGACACTGTCCTCGTCAAAGTCGGATAGCTCTCATACTTAGTTCTAGAGAGGTATGGGGGTTATTACCTCTAGAACGGTGGACTCACCTGCGATCGGAACAGGATCCGAAGCTCAAAAAAATCAAATTCAAACCAAAAGGGACTTAAGAGTCGGAACTTGGAATGTTCGCAGTCTATACAGAGCAGGTGCGTTTAAAGAACTCGTAAAGGAAGCTGATAGGTACAATCTAGATTTGGTAGCAATACAGGAATCGCGGTGGCCAGATGGCGGAGTACTAGCATCGGGTAACTTCACGTACCTGTATGGGGCCAGGAGTGGGGGATCTCTAGGCACCGGATTTCTCGTAAGCAAAAGCATCATACATTCGGTTAAAAGTTTCAAATCCGTCAATGATAGGCTCTCGTACATCATTATCGAAGGTGAATGGTATAGATATGTATTTATTAATGTACACTGTCCTACGGAGGACAAAGAAGAAGAAGCTAAGGATCTCTATTACGAAACTTTAGAGCAGGTAATCGACCAGTTCGCGTCTTACGACACAAGAATAGTATTAGGCGATTTCAATGCTAAAATACGTAGGGAGGAAATGTTTAGGCCTACTATAGGTAAGGAAAGCCTGCACGAAGCCAGCAATGATAACGGTATTAGGGTCATAAATTTCGCGGCGGCAAAAGATCTTATAATCAAAACTACGTGTTTTAAGCACAAGAACATACACAAGGCAACGTGGACATCGCCGGACGGGGCCACACAGAACCAAATTGATAATTTCTTCATTGAAAAAAGACATCATACTAATGTTCTTGACGTAAGGGCTTACAGAGGGGCAGATAGCGACTCGGACCACTTCCTAGTAGTAGCCAAATTAAGAGCTAGACTAGTAGCGAATCAAAATAGTAAGCGAGCAAATAAGGTAAAAAGCTTCGATATTGAGAAACTACGAGATAGAACAGAGCGAATGAGGTACCAGATAGAAATTAATAACAGGTTTCAGGCACTTGAAGAAGCAAACACATCGCCGGAAGAGAATGACGAACCGAATAGCTTATGGGGGGACATAAAAAAACGGTAAAAGAGGCCGCGAACAAAGTACTGGGTAAAAAGAAAAAGCCAAAGAGCAAACCATGGTTTGACGAAGAGTGCGAACTCTGGTTTGAAAGGCGCAAAAAGGCTAAATTAGATAGCTTACAAAATAGAAGCGATAGGACCGTAGAAGAGTATTCGAACGTAAGGAAACAGACGAGCGCGATCTACAGAAGTAAGAAGCGGGAGTATCAAAAGAATCTTATTAGGAGAATAGAAACTAACACTAAGGAAAATAACCCCCGCGAAATGTACAGAGGGATTAACGCCATCAGAAAGGGTTTTAGGAGTAGAGCGCAATTGATGAAGGACGAAAACGTGGACCTCGTAACAAATGACAACGAATTACTGTCGCTGTGGAAAAATTATTTCGATAAATTATTAAACGTGCACGAAAATAGCGAAGAATTAGGGGACGAAATTCACACTGCTGAACTCCACGTGGAAGAACCGAGCTACCAAGAAGTAGAGGCCGAGATTAAACAACTAAAAAACAACAAAGCCGCGGGAAATTACTCTATACCAGCTGAGTTACTCAAATATGGGGGCGTCAAGCTCACTTTCAAAATCTATAAACTAGTATGTGCTATCTGGAAAAATGTAACAATACCCAAAATTGGAAGGAATCTATCATTATACCGATTCTTAAAAAGGGGGATAAGACAGACTGCAACAACTATAGGGGGTATCTCACTTTTAACAACGTGCTACAAAGTTCTGTCAAACGTAATACAAGCTAGACTAACTCCATTCGCGGAAGATATAGTAGAAGATTACCAGTGCGAATTTCGGCGCAACAGATCGACAAGCGATCAAATGATTACCATAAGACAGTTGTTAGAGAAAATGTGGGAATTTAGCGAAACCATACACGAACTAATTATAGATTTTAAAAAAGCGTACGATTCTATTAAGCGAAGCAAAATGTATCAAATCTAGTATCAAATTCTAGTACTTCACGGTGTACCAAAAAAACTCGTGGGATTGATTCAAATATGTCTGAACGGAAGCACGGGAAAGGTTCGAGTAGTCGGTAATGTGTAGATCCCTTCACGATACGCGATGGTTTAAAGCATGCGGGTGGGCTTTCTACGGTGCTGTTCAACTTAACATTAGAGCATGTCGTTAGAAAAATGCAGGTTATCCAGCTGGGCGCAACGCTTAATGGAACAACGCAGATACTAGGCTATGCAGATGATTTGGATATACTGGGGGATTATAGGGAAACGATAGCAAGAAACGCGAAAATACTCATAAAAGCGTCGGAGTATACAGGGTTAGAAGTGAATGAATCAAAAACAAAGTACATGATTGTGGATAAACTAGGCATCTGCAGAGGGGAGGAAGATTTCAGAGTTGGGAATTTCACTTTTGAAAAGGTTAGCGAATTCAGGTATCTGGGTACGACCATAAATGATAGAAACGAGATTAATGTCGAAATAAACAAGAGACTCCATTCGGGTAATGCTTGCTTCTACGCCGGGAGTAATTTACTTAAGTCGAGGCTGTTGTCTAAAAATGTTAAAATAAGAATATACAGGAAAATAATACTGCCGATGGTTCTGTACGGTTGCGAAACGTGGGCTCTCACTAAGCAGGCGGACAACCGTTTTAGGTTATTTAAAAATAAAGTCTTGCGAAAAATATACGGGCCGAAGAAAGACGAGGAAACCGGGGAATGGAGTTACACAATCTGTACGCAATACTAAATATTAACAGAATAATAAAATCACGCAGATTGGGATCGGTCATGGCACGTAGCGATAATGGGAGACGACCGTACGGCAGCGCGTGTCGTGAAGGGCAGGCCGATGGTAACGCGATCTCTAGGTAGATCTAGACGCAAATGGGAGGACAACGTAAAAGTGGATCTAGTAGAAATAGGACGGGTGGATGTCGATTGGAGGGGTGCATCTTGGGTGGGGTTGACACAAGATAGGGCAGCGTGGAAGGCTTGCGTAGATGAGGCGATGAACTTTCGAGTTCCAAATGCCACATAAAAAAAAAAAGATTTGCTCAAAATTTTTTTGTTATATTTAAAAACAAAACAGTGTGTTTTTTAATTAGCAATTTTCACATAAAAAAACTTATTTTGAAGATTTCTAACTATCACTATTCGAAAGAGCGACCTTTAAAACATGTTTACAGTGGTTCAAACATTTATTTTCGATCAAATTCATTGTATTGTGAATCTCTTTAACCCATTAGCGCCTGAACCGACACTTTTCGACCCCAAAGTTCAGAGAAAAGTCCCCAAAGTCCGTATTTTTCACGAGTGATTTTATGTATAAAAGGGATGATTATAATTATTATTTACCTTATGCCTATGACATTAGCATCCAAGTAATCAAACATCTCTTTTGGAGATAAAATTTGTTGATCGGCATCTCTTTGCAACGTTGCCCTTCTTACTGCACGTTTTGCTACTGCACCAATACCATCAAAATTTTTTCTGATTTTCTCTATGTACTACAAATTTATCTATTTGGGCAAATCTGTTATCGTTTAGTAAAATTAATGAATTATTTGAGCTTATTTTTGATTTACGAAATGTCTCATATAAACATCCATCTTTTACGATTTTTTAATATAATTTATTGATACATTCAGACTTGCCAAACAGGAATGATCTACACTGTCGCCTCTACCAAAATAACTTTCAGAAAGTTTAAAATAATTATGTACATTTGGTAGAGAACATTTGAACTGAGAATATCTTCGGCGCAGTATATATTGACTAAAACACTTACATGTGGATATGATGTTAATATACCTAATTATCTGATAGGTAATATCCTTTGAGCACCTAGTAGCTTTTAACAAATTGTGATTTCCTGACTCGAAAGAGAAAGTTGAATGACACCATAGTAGACCCCAATTTAAGACACTTTCGGCTATATGCAAGAGTTGATGTATGTTGTAACTCATTGCTTTCTTTCCAAAGAACTTCTCAGTTTTAGCTACAAATTTGTGTAGCATTTCATCCACTTTATTTACTTCTGACACATGAATATTATCTTTTAGTAAAATGTACAAACTTTCTACCTGGATATCCATCCTGGGACGAACTACCTAGACCACGTCATCGGCCACCCTGTACACCAAGATGCCGTCCACGTATGATGTATGTACAAGAAATAAAAAATTACGAAGCGCACCACCTAGACTTTGTCATTGACTACCCTGTACACCTAGACGCTGTTCCCGCATGATTCATTTACCTAGACACAAAATACCATGGAGCGCACCACCTAGACTTCGTCATCGGTCACACTCTACACCTAGACACCGCTCTCCAATTATTTTTACACCTAGACATAAAAAATTACGGAGCGCATCACCTAGACCTCTTTATAGCAGTGGATTTCTGCAACCAAGAAATGAAGGACGCCAAGCGGAAACTAAAGAAGACAATTCGCGACAGCAAACGACGGTGCCTTAAGGAGCTACAGGACGAGGTCGACCAGGACCCGTGGGATAGACCATATAAAATAGTAATGTAGAAGATTAGGGGAAGCTATGTACCCCTTACATTATTACAAAGGAATGATGTCTGACTATTTGAAGGACAGAATCTTATTATATGACACCGAGAACGGCACGGAGAGCTATGAAGTAACAGGAGGCGTCCTCCAAGGATCAGTGCTTGGCCCACCTATTTGGAACATCATGTATGATGGGGTACTAAGGCTGGTATTACCGAAAGGGGCAACAGTGGTAGGCTTTGCTGACGATATTGCAGTAACGGTGGTAGCGAAGCACAAAGAAGAAGTGATAGACATAGCCGAGGAGTCCATTCGTATAATACACGAATGGCTAGCAGAAGCAGGGCTAGAACTGGGCAGTCACAAAATCGAAGCTATCCTTATTTCTAGTAGGAAGAAGATGGAGATAATAACACTGACGGTGGGTGGACATGAGATTGTCTCTCAACCGACGCTCAAGTACCTGGGCATCACCATCGATGCAAGACTAACGTTCAAACAACATCTCGAAGTAGTAAGCAATAAAGCAGCAAAAGTTGGCGCTGCTTTATCGAGGTTGATGCCAAATGTAGGAGGGCTAACACAGAAACGAAGGTTGCTCTTGGCCAGTGTAATCAGATCGATTATATTGTACGGGGCCCCAATATGGACGGATGCTATGTTGGTGAAAAGTTACGCAAGAAATCTATCGACCGTGTACAGGAGAAGTGCACTAAGGGTTGCATCGGCTTACCGTACGGTATCGGACGAGGCGGTCTGCATCATAGCAGGCATGCCGCCTATCGACTTTTTAGCAATGGAGAGGAAGGACATATTCGAGGCGAAGAGACGGATTAATGACAACACTCAGAGGGAAGTTTGTGCCTCCGCTAGGAAGCAGACAATGACCGAGTGGCAAAAAAGGTGGGATTCCAGGGACAAGGGGCGATGGACACATCGCCTTATTCCAAGAATAGCGGCCTGGATGGAAAGAGGACATGGGGAAGTCATTTACTACCTCACACAGTTTTTGACGGGGCACGGATGCTTTCAGGCGTACCTACATCAATTTAAAATAGAGGACCGTCCAAACTGCCCAGTCTGTTTGGACGCTGACGAAGATGTAGAGCATGTCTTTTGTGAATCCTCACGATATCAGCAGGAGTGAGAAAATCTTGAGGGCTACCTCCAAACCAGAATTACCCCTGAGTCTATAATGGAAGCACTACTGGCATTAAGGTCAGGAAAGACGAAGAAGGAAGAAGGAAAAGACAAGACGAAATATCCGAGTAAAAAGTCGCTAGACGAAGGCCATTAAGTCGCTAAGACAAAACGCTCCTCGGACTGATGCAGAAGAACGTAGGTCCTAGAGTCGAGCTCTCACTCCCCTACCCGATGCAGAGGAACGTAGGAGCTAGGGTTGAGTACCTTTAAGTGCTCCTCAGACCGATGCTGAGGAACGTAGGTAACTGAGTTGGAGCCCAGACTCCCTCACCCGATGCAGAGGAACGTAGGTGTCGGGGTTGAGTCTGTCCAGAGGATGACCGGACGATGCTGCAAGAAGTATACGACCGAACGATGCTGCAAGAAGCAGACGACTGGATGATGCAGAAAGAAGAAGTCGAGTTTGACCCTGAACCCCTAATCACTTCGGTGGATGGGGGATGTATGGAAATGTCAAACCCTAAAGAAGAAGCCAACTAGGCTAATTAACGGGCCCCACGGAAGTATTGTTTGACGATAGTACCTGTGGGGATCCGGTGTAGGAGGGCCACTTGTACAGAGCTTGCTCTGCATACGCCACATAACAGAAAAAAAAGACCCCTTTATCGGCCACCACGTGCACCTAGACACCGTCTTCGAATATCCATTTATCGCCTCTATTTATCTCGACCAAATTTGCAGACATTATCTTATGATATGCATGTGCGTAATTTCATATTCACAAACACATAGAATTAAAAAAAGATCATACCTGCACAAATAACTATTTGCAGCATCCCTTTGATCTTGACCAAAACTGCGGATTTTATCTTGTGATATTAATGAATACTTCGTCATTATATGTCACGAAGACAAAACTTAAAAAAAAACGATTATATCTGCACAAGTAATTATTTCTAGTATCATTTTCATTAAATCTAATCTGCAGATAACATAAATCGTCATTTCATATTCACAAACAAATAATTAAAAAAAAACAGCATATCTGCACAAATATTTAATCACAGCATCCCTTTAATCTGGACCAATTTTAAAATAATCTTTATTCATCCATGTATAAATATGTCATAATATATGTCAGAAATATAGCAAAAAATGAATTAATTGCGTCTTTTTTTTAATTGTTTTAACAGCTTCCAATCTACCTAGACCAAATCTTGAAAATGTTTTTTTAGTAGGAATGTATATTTTTATCATATGTACCTGTCTATACCATTAAATAGTTTTCTAATTATAAAATACACCAAGTTTTGTGGATTAAATTAAAAAAAAAAATCCGGGCGGACGGACGGACGGACAGACGGACATTTTGTAACTAATTCTTTTATTGCTAAAAACCAATTGAAATTTAATACATTTGACTTTTTTCGGTAACCTAAATGATTTACGTTTAAATAACATTTCTACCGTAAAAAAGATCTAATTTTCTTCTTTTTACGAGTTTTAGAGGGTTTTTACAAAATTGACTAAATATAAAATTTTAATATAGCGTAGATGTTCTGGAATATTTACGTACTCTAAAGATTTTGCAAAATCATCAATTTTATTTAATTTAAAATAAGCTGTTAGGTGCACTTTTAATTTTACTTATTTTAAATATCTTATAATTTTTGTGTTTTTCATGTACAGGTATATTTTTAACTTTATATCTTCTAATAAAAATTATAAATTTTTAATATCGCCAAATTGCTTCCATTAGACAAAGATATCTACCATCAACATAAATTGTAATTTCGTCTAGTTTTTCTTGATTACAATCATCATTTTGACATTTTTTATTTTTGACAAATGCTCTATTACTACCTTTGTGAATATACTTATAGATATATTTTATACTCTAAATAGATGCACAAAATTCAACATTTATGTGGCACTTGTACTTCATTAACAAAAATGTATTATATAGTACAACCATTGAATTATCAACTGGAATTTCTTCCTTATTTTTAGTTCTATAAATATGATTTTCAGAACTATTGTCTGTTCTTTTATATTGAGAATAACTATCCTGTTTTATTATTGTTACATTGGCAAAAGGTTCTGGTAATCGTTTATTGCATTCATGCTTGTGATTCTTAAGACACGGACTTGTTCCATCGTAAGGTCCATGAAGCATATGTTTAATAACTAATTCATTAAGTTTTTCATCATTTTAAATTATTTCAGTGGATATAAATTTATCAATTTGTTCTGAGGTTATTAATTTGTTGTTAGGATGTAATGTTATTAAAATATGTGCACGTAGAAAACCTTTTTTTTTAAATTCAATTGTATAAACATAACCTAATACTTTACCAAACATTTTTTTTCTGTTATATCATTCATAATAGGGGTGTGCGAGTCAAACCCGAACTTTTTTGTTTTGATTGCAAAAAAAATCTGGGATGTTATAAATCTACTTAAATACCACGTTTGTCGAGTTTTTACATATATATAACGAATTGCCTTAAAAATAACTTGATTGGTTGTTTGGGCTGATTTTTTAGCCTATCAACATTTTTTTGCTTTTGTAATCTATTAAATCTGTTCAATCCGTATGTTAACTTAAAATCTAAATACTTATAATATATTATTATGTTTTCGGTTTAATTATTTGCACCATAATGTAACCAAATGTAAAACTCGACTTTTGACTCGCACACCTCTAATTCATAATTGATTGTAATTTTGTGTAGAATAGTCTAACGGTGATATTCGATATATCATTTGGAGTTGTTCTTTTTGGAAATTTTCTCAAAATTTCATCGTTACCATGACGGTCTGCTCACGTTAAAACTTATGCGTAAATTCATAGTCGATCACTGATCTTTTCTCTGTTGTCTACTTATCTTATAATCTGCGTAATCACGGACCTATACATGAGCACCTGGCGCACTCGAACTTTGGGTACTATTCAACCTTACCTAGATTAAAGTCACTGTTATTGAGCAGTTATCTGAATTTAAATCTAACCTCAAATCATTAATGTCAGCATTTAGTTAGTAAACTCTGTTATAATATCTTTCCTTACCTTTTATACATGTAAATGAACCTGAATTTATATTTTAGTAAGGGCATTTATGTCCGTTATTATAATAATAAATAAAAAAATTAATAAAATTAATTTAAATTCTTTTCATTTTGGATTGTACGTTACAGGTATGAATAAATCTGGTCATCCACTTTTTCTCATTATAGCCATTGCATCCTGATAATGTTGTTGCATATATCTAAGACCTCCTATGTATGTTGATGGTAGTATTAGTATATAGAAAATTTCAATTTTTTCTTTTTATTTTTAAATTATTATAAATATTTAAAGCACTATTGACAACTGCATCTAATAAACCTTGATAACATTCTATACCTAATTGTTTTTGGTTATTTCTTAAAAAGTTTGAGTGATTATTTTCTATCATTGCATGACTGTGTATAAAAAATTGTTACAACATTGTCCTGCATACAACGAAGGACAAAAAATTTGTACATTTGGTCAAGTCTATGGACAAGTCTATATGAATAATATTTGCAAAGTGTAAGATTTTCTTTCACACGTGTATGATGATTTTTAAAGTAAGTAGGGGGTACCCACCCCCCTGCTCGCTTCGCTCGCCAACCCCCATTTGTAAATTTAAGTGTTTAATGTTCAATAATAAATATAAACTTTAAGAGTATTTTAAAATATTTTATTGTTTTTGCTTGGATGTTACAATATATAAAAATTGTTTAACTAGATAAAAAAATATTGCTACACGAACATTGCTACGTATAAAAATCGAACGTATCTATTAATGTAGAGATATATAAAAGTCGTAAAGTGCACTCATAGGTGGAAAAAAGCGCAATGCTTGAAGATTTCTAACTGGTTCACCGGTATATGTTGCGAAGACTGTAGATTCGGAGTGATTACGTGAAAGGAGACTTGTGTAGCAATTATGTACATAAATGACTTTGAACGCTATAACACCAATATAATAGTAAAAGTAAAAATTATATTATTAATTAATACAGTAGAACGTTTAATTCAGGACAATATGTCTAAATCGCCTCGCAAGTTCCTCTTAACTTAAAATACACTTTGTAAAATAATGAATAAATAAGACGGTATTCTCAATAAATGAATCTAATTATGCTTATTGAATCTATGCAAGTAATTAACAGTATTCTAAAACAAAAAAATTTATTGTATGAAATAAATTGAAATAGTTACGATTATTTATTTTATGAACTATGCTTCAGCAACAGTTGAAGTGCCTGTAGTTCTCGGGGGACAAGAATCGATTGTTCGATTGAAACTAGAACATAGAAAGAAAGTATTCACTTAGTTATTAATCCTATACGGTCTAGAGATTTGAAATAACACAGTTCATTAACTAAGCGTTCGAGTTAGCAATGTCAAGTTTTTAGAAATATTGTGTGATGGACTTACACTATGGAAACGCGATGCGCCCTAACCGGCAAGTACAATACGGACCAGCCCGATATTGCGAAAGGCACTCAGCAGTCCTCAGACTGCAGGTCAACCTCTTCCGCTTACGGGGGCAGTTGTTAGTTGAGTTATTCTAGTAAGTCACATTTACTGTGCCAGAGCTTCGCCGCAGCTACACCTCAGTACGCACAAGTAGAGTTGACGCATGGAGCTTAGCACAAAGGCTTATTCCTCCGGCCAGTGTTAGTAACTTAAAATTAGCACTGCACGTCATACACATAAATATTTACAGTGGTTGTGGAATCACTGCACTACACTTACATAAAATAACACTTAAAGTCGACAGTGCTTTTTTCGCCGTGGCTTCTTCGGGTGCAGAAGCCACGGCCTCGTGGAAATGCCTCGTCGGAAATGCCTGGATTGCTCCGGGACCTTGACAGTAAATTGCGTTGTAGATAAATAGCTGCGGTGTGCTTTATTTGAGAGTCGAATATGTTGTGAGCCGCGTGCTGCGATACTGCTTCTTGGCGAGGAGGAATTTCGGCGGCTCGGGCATATGAAGCAGCGCGAGAAACGAAATTGTATTCACGTGTGTTCTTCCCCGCGCATGACTCAAGCCGTGGCTCTTACTCACACAAACTAAGTTGAAGCGTACGTGCGAGTAACGTGTCCCCACTACGACTGACTGAAATCGCATGAGTGTGTGAGTGAGATCGCGTGGGAGAGCCATGCACGTAGCTATCTTACTCGATGCCCCGGGCAAAATCGTACTCTAACCGTGAAGCGGGTAATTCATAAAGAAAGAAAATCAAAATGTATTGTAATGGAATTTTAGTCGTTGCAGTGTATATACATTTGCGCAAGCGCGAGACAGAAAGATTGTGGGTTAGGAGCGCCTAATTGTACTTAAGTAGCGACGTAAGGTTTCGAGCAAAAAATGATTTGCATTTTACAAGGAATAAGTTATATAGGTTTTCTTATAAACGATTGAACAACTAACATATAGTCTTTCTAATTCTTATATACATAAATAAACACGTATATATATTATACGTATAAATAAACAGGTATATCAATTAATGAAGTAGAACGCCAGTTTTGCTGGTGGTAAACTTGGCGCTGAAGTGCACGTGGCGTCGAGGAACATCTTTATTTCCCGCGTTAGACCTTGATCCTGGTAACAATGGCGGCTTGGCAGCGGTTGGCGATAAGCATCTACAGCTGCTCGATCTTGGAGTTGGCGCTAGGGGCGCGCGGATAACGAAACTTAAAGTCGGTCGACAGATTTAATCCACTTTTATTCTTTTATTTCAAAATAAATTTTTAGCATAAAACTACAGAATAAAACTCAAGATAACCTACTCTCTCTGTCTTTTACCGATCAGACGTGTTTCGCGTCGGTTCTGTGATTTTCGTCGATTTTTGCCGTTTTGGTGTTCTCTGGGAGCTGTGCTTTTTGCTAACAGACCGTGCAAGTTCGCCTGGTTCGCTGTCGTTTTCTGGGTTGGACGTAGCCTGACTTGTCGTATTTTGTGCCAGAGAGGCTCATTATTCCATCTGACTTTTTACGCTTGATCGCCTGAGGCCCCAGCCATTTTGGTTTGCCAGTGACGACCAACGCCTTGGTTCGCTAACAGTCCTTTCAACGGTCAGTTTTGCTGTCTCACCTCTTCTGCTCACTCGAGCTCAGCTGTTCTTCGAGGTTTGCCCGAGTGTGCGAAGTGCAATTGTTGCATTGCAAAGCCATCAGCTCTGTTTACATCCTTCTGTCAGCCGAGATAGAGGTCTCCGGCGTTAACGTTGCCGAATATGCCAGCGCCTAATGTTTTGCCACACACACAGTCTCTACCTTCGCAGGCTTCTTCATCGACACAACAGTCGTCTGCCGCGTCGTATTCGGGCACTGTGCAAAATTCTAATGTGTCACCATTACTTGATGGTGCTAATTTCCCAGAGAAGTTGGCGCAGTTTTCTTAATTGCAAGGAGAGAAAAAGTAAGATGTAATTTTCAAGCACTGTCTTCATATATCCAAGATAAATAATGAGACGGTTAATCGCATGCGATCTCTTGAAGCAAGAATCACGAATATCACTACGATAATCTATGGTCAAGAAACACGCCTAAAATACCTCGAAAATAATTATGCGCGCCTCTATATCGAGATGGAAAATTTTAAAACTAGTGTAAACCAGCGACCCACAGCTCCACACAATTCATTTGCGCCCGCTTCATCAGCTGTTATCGTCATTTCGGGCCTACCTAGTGATACCACAACCGACGACAAGATTATCGTTTCGCGTGTGCTCACTGAGATTGGTGCTGAACATTTTATTGGTGACATTATTGGCATCAACCGCGGCGCTTTTAAGCCTTACAATGATAAAGCTTCAAGTGACGATAATCCGGTAGTACCGCAAACCTTTTCACTTATAATGCGCTTCAAATCTACGCCGGTACACAACGAGGTCATGCGGCTGAAAGTTATAAAAGATAACCTGCTGGCGGCAAAAATCTTCCCGGACATGGAGGATGCCCTTAAGCGCAGGCTGTATCTGAACGAGTGGTTGCATTATCGCCAGTTCAAGTTGCTAAAAGAGGTGCACACTCATGCTAAGCAGTATAACTATAAACGCGTTTGGATTCGGAATGAATCGATCTAGTCGGAGAGAGGTACACTAGAAAAACGGGTGCCTACCGCGAAGGCGAACGTAGTTAGTCGGTCAGAACCAAGCGAAGATAAGTTTGCGATCTCCATCGGTGGGCGGATGACGTTGGGGAAAGGTAGCGCCGAATCCGAGAGCGAGAAACTGAATCGTTTGCTAAAACAGGCTCTGGGCCCCGAGTTAAGTGAGGGTTTGACCGATGACGCGAGCGCCGAGTATGGGGATCCGAAAAGGGGTTTACCGACGGATTCGGAATCGAAGGGGGCGGTGCCTCGACAAGTTCCGGCCGTGAAATGCTCCGTGCGTCTGAGGGAGGCTAAAACCCCCCTTAGTGTTGTTCTGGAGGGGGGTGAGACTGATGACGAATCAGTACAGAACGACCCGGTAGCGACCGATGACGTGCTCCCGGTGGGAGACGTCGATGCAATAGTTGACGACAACCGAAAATTCATGCGATTATACCTAGGGGGACGTTGGTATACGGCTCTAGTGGATTCCGGGGCATCGGTTTCGTTAATGAAGGCTGATTTAGCCGAACGTTTCAGTTCGCGCCTAGAACCTTGCGATACAGTCATCCGAGGGTTTAACGGTTATAGCGCCACGGTTAAGGGCGCGTTATCGCTTAAATTAGACGTAGACGGAGTACTCAATCGGTGGAAAATTAGGGTCGTGGAACAGTGCTACCATGATATTATTTTAGGGATAGATTTCCTAGAAAAATGGTGCGAGGAATTAGCTCCGTGGGATAATCGTTGGCGCCTGCAAGGAATATGGCACGATTTTTGCGGAAAGGCATCATCGAACGGTAAGGAACTCTACGCCGAATTTGCCGGGTTATCAGAACTCACCCAGTCGGAACATGACCGTTTTCTAGCTGTGGTAAAGAGATTTTTGCCGGAAAACCCGCCCACTGATTTGAAGACAACGTGGTTGATTAAACACAAGATGGTGTATGTAGGAAACAAAATCGTTAAACATAAGCATCGTCGTTGGTCTCCGGTTCATTGGTCTATCGCGATGCGCGAAATTGAAGAGATGCGCCGAATGGGGGTAATCGAACGTTCAAATAGCGACTTCAGTAGCGACCCCGTAGTGGCGAATAAAGAAGGCGGGGAAAAGAGATTTTGTGTTGATTATCGCGACGTAAACGACGGAACCGTTAAGGACGCGTATCCACTACCGCCAATCGATAGTATTCTAGATAAATTACGAAATGCTCGGTACATCACAAAAATAGATTTGCGGAAAGCCTATTTTCAAGTGCCGCTAGACGGAGATAGTAAAAAGTATACCGCGTTTTCCATGCCTGGATCGGGTCTATGGCAATTCACGCGAATACCATTTGGGTTGGCTAATGCACCGGCGACCTTTCATCGCCTGGTGGATAGCTTATTTGGACCAGCTTATTTGAGCCGTACGTATTTGGCTACTTGGATGATATCATCATAGTAACAGAGAATTTCGAAGATCACCTGAAATGGGTGGAAATTGTATTAAAACGGATTACAGAAGCGGAACTGACCGTTAACCGGAAGAAATGTGAGTTCGGTTGTTCCCAAGTTAGGTACTTGGGTTATTTGCTAGACAGAGAAGGGTTAAGGCCCGACCCATAGCGAATTGCGCCGGTGTTAGAGTATACTCCACCAAAAAAAAAGAAGCAGTTGAGCCGATTTCTAGGAATGGTGGGATGGTATAGTCGTTTTATTCCGAATGACTCGGAAATCAAAGTTCCCCTGTTGAAACTACTGAGGAACACGCAACGGTGGGTATGGGAAGAGGAGCAACAAGAAGCGTTCGAGGCGCTAAAGTTGGCTCTGACTCGTTCTCCAGTTCTTGCGTCCCGATTTCACGAAGAGGTTTACGATTCAGTGCGACGCGTCCGACTTCGCAATTGGCGCGGAACTCACTCAAGAGTTTGAAGATGGGAAACACCCAATCGTGTATCTAAGCTGTGTATTATCGCCAGCGGAAAAGAATTACACTACAGGGTGGGCCATTTTAATCAAACCAGTCTAATAACTCCTAAATTAAGCCATGAACAGAAAAATTGTTTAGATGAAAGTTGTCCAGGATCAAGGGGGGCATCTTTTTGTGCAATTAGTTTTGACCTTGAACTCAAATTTCAAGGTCATTTGAAGGTCAATTTTTTTTTAAAATAGGAACCCCTATTTTTGATAGCAGATTCGGAAAGAACAGGAAATTTTACGTCCGAAACGGTATTTCAAAATTTTTTTCATGACCTTCACAAGGTCATTTCAAGGTCAAATGTTAAGAAATACTGTAATTGCTATTTAATCGCATTTTCTGATAGAATAATCGTAGTTAATGTACTTTTATGATGAATATTCAAACCCTATGTGACTATGACCATGAAAATATTTACCTTGAAAACAAAATAATTCCCTAATTTGAGCGCTACCCAGGAACAACGACGTGGACGTATTAGGATTATGTTCCCTTTGGGGTGCTTTTTTAACGTGAGTCCCCTTGCCTCTCACTGGGGCGCTTGTTTACTGTGAGCCCCCTTGCCTCTCACTAGGATGCTTGTTTAACATTCGTTAACAAATGTTTAGTGGTCAAAAGTAAATTTTGAAGTAAACATGATAATTTTAAATATCTGAGTTCTTAATGGGAGTGGGAAATGGAACGTTAAAAATCAATGTTGTCAATTCATTCACGGTCGAAGCAGAGTCAAGTAAAAGTTTAACGTTTCAAAAGCGTAAAAAATGGTTAAACAATAAAGGTAGGACGTTAAAAAATACATTATTTAAGATAAAATATTAAACAGCATTTTGCTTTTGTAATATTAAAAAAAATTTGTAATAATTGTATTTGCCAAAGTGCATCATTTCCAGTTTAGATGTTTTTTTTTAAGTTGAATTTCTTTAATTTAATATGAATTGTAACGATTGTTCTCACGCTGTCTTCAATTTAAATCACAATGTCTTAACGTAAGAAAATAAGAAGTTACAAATTTGATTTAAAAATTATACAGTTTGAATATTCCTCCTTTTTTTGTTGTCACTTTCTTATTTTGGTTTAGTTTCAATTTCAATAAAGAGTGAATGTAAATAAAATAGTTTTTCTTATTATAAACAAAATTTTCAACATGGACGATTATCAATCCAATGAAATGGTTGATATGATAATGATCTTAGGCGAAACCCAAAACAATGCCAGAGCCGCGGTGCGACTCTACGCTGAACGCTTTCCTCTAAGAAGGCGTCCTACTCACGACACATTACTCAGATTACTTCGAAGAGCTCGTGATGGACATCTTCGTCGTCAACACGGACACCACGAATACAACGAAAATGATCCTAATGTTATAGCCGCCTTAGCAGCTGTTCATCTCAATCCACAAATTAGTAGTCGACAAATTGAAAGAGAAATCGGTATACCACGAAGAACAGCATTGAGATATCTCAATAATTTCCACTATCACGATTACCACATAAGATTAGTTCATGAGCTGAGGCCACGCCATTTTCTAATGCGTATTAACTTTTGCTAGTGGGCTTCAGGAGTTTTACAAAATGATCCAGATTATTTCAGATTTGTTATGTTTTCTGACGAGGCTATATTTCGCAGTTATGGTCAATTAAATAGGCACAATAGTCACTACTGGTCACCTGTAAATCCCCACTGGTACAGGGCTATTGACCATCAAAACCGATGGAGTGGTGTGGTGTGGGATCATTAATGGTTACCTGATTGGGCCATATTTTTTAAGGTCAAAATGTTAACCAGAATAGCTATTTGGCATTACTCAGAGATCGACTGCCAGAGCTTTTAGAGGATGTTGACTTTCGGACGTTTCGGACGTAAAATTTCCTGTTCTTTCCGAATCTGCTATCAAAAATAGGGGTTCCTATTTAAAAAAAAAATATTTGACCTTCAAATGACCTTGAAATTTGAGTTCAAGGTCAAAACTAATTGCACAAAAAGATGTCCCCCTTGATCCTGGACAACTTTCATCTGAACAATTTTTCTGTTCATGGCTTAATTTAGGAGTTATTAGACTGGTTTGATTAAAATGGCCCACCCTGTACGACCGTGAAAGAATGCCTAGCGATGATCTTCGCAATCAAGAAGTTGCGCCCGTATATTGAACGATATGGTTTCACGGTAATCACGGATCATAGCAACTTGCGTTGGCTCCAGAATCTTAAAGACCCAAGTGGCCGATTAGCGCGTTGGGCCCTCGAGTTGCAACAATGGGACTTTGAAATCGTGCATAGAAAAGGAGCCAACCATCACGTACCAGACGCGTTATCTCGTAGTAAGGGAGAAGAAGAAGAAGTAGTTAGCGCCTTCGAGGTAATCACGGATGAGTGGTATCTTCAGCGCCGGCGAGACGTGATATCGTCGTCAAAGAAATTTAGGGAGTGGAAAGTCGAGGACGAAATGCTCCACAGATACCGCCGTGACCCACTATTAGACCCGATTACTCACCCGTCAGAGGGTTGGCGTCTGGTGGTGCCGATAGAATATCGCCCCCGAGTTCTGAGTGACGCACATTGCGAAGCTTCTTCCGGTCATTTAGGAGTAGAAAAGACATATGATCGCTTCGCGAGAGAGTATTACTGGCCGGGAGTATGGCATGATGTTAACCACTATGTACAAGAGTGCGACGAATGCCAGCGTTATAAAACTTTCCAGTTAGGAACTTGGACCAAGCCTGGGGAAAACAGGCCGCAGTATACAACCGAGGGAAACGCGTACTAGAATTTGAGGTGGGTGACATTGTACGTCAGAAAGTACATTCCCTCTCCAAAGGAGTGGACGGGAAGTGCAACAAGTTAGACGCGAATTATAGCGAACCGTGCGTGATTCTCCAGAAACTATCGCCACTCGTGTATATTCTGGAGACCAAAGATAAGCGCCAGACCGCTGGATATGGCGATGATCTCACCATCACGATCTCCAACGAGAGGGCGGAAACCGTGGAGGAGTACCCCTGACTTCGAGGCCCCAACAGTAAGCGGCGTAAATACAACCCGTTGCGCCACCTCGAGTTGGAGGGTATAGAGTCAGTGGTGGCAGGACCATCGCACCACCGAGACCACTCCCCGCCGGGTCCACCAATACGTCGCGAAGCCGTGGAGGTAGGTATTCCACGCCGTTGGCGCCACAGGTTCCCGTTAACCTTCGCGATATTTCAGGTTGAGATTCCATTCTATCAGCCGCCTCCCTCGCCGAGAAATGCACCTCCCATGTCCCGCTTGGAGATTTCCGGCGCCGAAAGCGACTCGAGCGGGAGCCCGAGTACAGGCGCGGTGCCACGTCGCTACGATGGGACGACGGAATCGGGCTCCCGTCCGCGTTCGCGATCGTCGCGCCGGAGAGCCGCGGTACGGCTCGACGGGGTCATGTTTGGAGGGCTAACTCCTATAGCGATGGAACGACTCTCGATCCGCCCCCCCCCCCCCCCGTACCTGCTTTAACTGCTGGCAGCCGGGACACCGCCGGACAGGATGTAGAGCGCTGCCAAGTCGCTTCTGCCGTCGTATGAGGAGGTAATGGCCGGTCAGGACCCTACCTACCGCCATTCCAACCGCATGCGGCCACCTAGGGACGAGAGGAACGCCGGCCCCTATAATCGACCGCTGCCCAGCGTCTGGATGGAGGCGCTCCACGTCTCTCCACGGCTCCGCTGGAGGTCCTGGCGTTGCTCCGGTCTCACCTGGGTAACGCCTAGGACCCTCTTTTTTGTTTTTCTTTCCCTTCTTAATAAAGAGTAAACAAGAGTCTACCCAAGGAGTAATGATTTCCGTCTCCCATGCAGGAATCATTGACGCCCCAAATCGTGTGTCGTATGCCAATTAATAGCGCCAGCTCAACCATCTCGAGTCGTGAGTTGTCCAAATTTATTTTCAGAATTTCGAGGACCCAAGGAGTTCCGGGGCGAGATCAGCGCCGAGATACCCGTGCGAGAGGAATCTTTTCGGAGTCGCGTTGGCTACGGCCATTCAATAGTCCTGTTTTAGCGTCAGTTCGTCCCGCCTCCGGTGTCGTAGAACTGGAGATGGAAGCTCGTAGATGGGGCTTAGTCTTCGCGGCGAAACGTTTTCAGGGCGGAGCTGTGAGACCGGTGACCTCAGTCCAGGAGAAAGTTCCAGTGGCATCCGATCCAGAGAGGAGAAGCTTTCCACGCGGAATAAACCAAAATTCCGTGGGAACTTTGGTTTGGGGGGGGGGGCATTGCGACGTGTAGCCTGCTCGGCTACACGTGTACACTATCCCTAAATTGTTCGCACAATCAATGTTGTTCCCCTGCTGCAATGTATCAAGGGCATTTCAAGGTCAAGTTGATTTTTTGAAATGGAAACCCCTACTTTTAGCCCCATAAATGAAAAGAGAGTGACATGCGTTCAAAAATGAAAAAATTTTCAATATTTCCAGAAATTTTCAATATTTTCTAAAATTTTCGTAATTTTTTCAGTTTTCAAAAATTTTCAAAGTCATTACATTATTTTGTATTAGGGTCAATTTTCAAAATTCTCGATGTAGTTAAGTCATTCCATTATTTTGTATTAGTGTCAATTTTTGAGAGTGAACTACTCTTAACAGTTATGTAGATAGCAAATTAGTGCAGAAAAGCTTAATCGTGTTTTTTACTTCTTGTAAATCGATAATTATTATTGAAAAAAATCTGTTTCCCTGTTTACTGGTCTGTAACAAATTATTTTGATTTTGATCATGGCTGATTATGGTCCCAACGAAATCGTTGATATGATCATGATTTTGGGAGAAAGTCGAAATAATTATGCAGCAGCTGCCAGACTTTATGCTGAACGCTATCCCAATAGGAGACACCCAAGTAATGTTACTATTCAAACCTTAACTCAGAGAGCTCGAAATGGAGCTTTTGTTCGTCAACGCCGTCATCATGAATACGACGAAAACGATCCTCGTGTTATTAACATTCTAGCGATTATTCATCTTGATCCTCACATTAGTACTCGACAAATAGAAAGAGAAATAGATATACCTCAATCAACAGCATCCCGAATATTGAGAGCGAGAAGATATCATCCTTATCACATAACATTAACACAACAGTTAACTCCAAATGATATGATTTTGCAAGTATGTTTTTGTCGATGGGCAATACGAATGATTCAACAAGATCAAGACTTTTTCAGGCACGTTCTTTTTTCAGATGAATCAACATTCAGAAACACTGGAGAATTGAATAGACATAATTGCCATTATTGGTCAGATGAAAATCCTCATTGGTTCAGGCCCATAGACAATCAACACCGCTGGAGTGTTATGGTCTGGTGTGGAATCATCAATGGCTATTTGATTGGTCCTTATTTCTTTGAAGAGAACGTGAATGGGGTAAACTTTTTGAGATTACTTCGAGACATTTTATCTGAATTACTAGAAAATGTAGACCTAGCCACAAGGCTAAGAATGTGGATCCAATTAGATGGAGCACCACCACATTATGCACGCATTGTTCGTGATTATTTAAACACCCGCTACAATGGCAGGTGGATTGGGCGAGGTGGCCCAGTTGCCTGGCCCCCTCGTTCACCTGATTTAACCCCTCCCGATTTTTACTTATGGGAATATCTTAAGAATGTTGTTTATGCTCAACGGCCAACAACGCGAGATAATATGATCGAACGCATTCGTACAGCTTGTGCAGCAATCCCTCGAGATGTTCTACTTAGAACCATAAGACAATTCAGAGCTCGACTTGATCTTTGCATCCAACAAAACGGCGGAAACTTCGAACAATTAATCAATGGTTAACTCCAGTTAACATTCCATAAAAATACCAAAAAAATAACAAAAAGGGAAAAAACAAAAAAAAAAACAAATAAAAAAAAATACAAAAAAAATAAAACAAAAAATGGGATGCTAAATCCTTTTGACAATCTCCTCGATGGTGCATCCTGGGTTCGGCTGATGTCAAAGGTAATTTCCGCACAAAAGATGATTTGTTTCCAAAATCACATGTTCGAACGTAAAATTTACCGTTCTTTCCATTTCTGGTGCCAAAAGTAGGGGTTTCTATTAGAAAAAATCGACTTGACCTTCAAATGACCTTGAAGG
The DNA here is from genome assembly GCF_009193385.2 of Nasonia vitripennis. Classification (NCBI taxonomy): domain Eukaryota; kingdom Metazoa; phylum Arthropoda; class Insecta; order Hymenoptera; family Pteromalidae; genus Nasonia; species Nasonia vitripennis. The sequence goes on from NW_022279659.1 coordinate 205,689, forward strand.
TCATGCTCAATGACATTGTCAAGGTCATCATCAGATAGCCAGGGAAAAATCCTAAAACTTTTACCCGAAACTTTTTTCGCTGGCATGCTTTGCCAACGAGATAATTGAGATTAAAGATTAAAATGACTCACCCTGTATATCTTTCACAAAGTTTGTAGAAGGCACAAATATAAATTTACGCTTCATCGACTCGTTCTGACTTATGCCGGCATCGTTGGATAAGTTATCGTCATACTTGACAGAAATTGGCACACTAGAACGAGTTTTTGCCGAAGATGGATTCTCTCCCGAACAGATTGGATTGCTGAAAAGAAAAGGTGTCTTTTCCTATGACTACGTTTCCTCGCTCGCTAAACTCGACGATGTGAATCTTCCGACGAAGGATGATTTTTTCAGCAGTCTTTACGATGCTCACATCACCGATGAAGACTATGAGCACCCCGATAAAGTATGGCAGGATTTCAACATACAGACTCTCGGGCAATACTCTGATCTGTATCTCAAGACTGACGTTATACTTTTAGCTGAAGTCTTTAAGAACTTTAGGAGTAATTGCGTGCATGAGTACAATTTAGATCCAGCTCACTATTACACTACACCGGGTCTTTCATGGGACGCAATGCTGAAATATACGCAGATAAATATACGGTATGGTAAAAAATATATGATATCAAATAGTTAAATGGCAACTACGTATTCGAAATAAATTTATCAAATTATTCTTTAATACGATTTATAATTTCATTGTTTTCTAATGTCATTGTTAATTTACTGGCGGTATTCTACACTACTATAAATATACTTGATAAACCCGTCGCTTTATAATTTAACGGTGAGATAAAATGAATAATTTTTCAATGATAACACCGGCACACAAAATAAAAAAAGTTGTCTGCGCGAGAAATCAGACCTATCTATCTTTATGTTTTTCGGGTCGCTGAATTCGAATATAAGGTCAGTTAGGCCCCATCACGTCAGGGTCAAGGTCAGTTGGAGGTCAAATTAAGAAGAAAAGGTTTAAAAAAATTAAAATGCCATGTATTTATGTTTTTTTGGTCGCTGAATCCAAATCCGGAATCAGTTTGGCCCCATCTCGTCAGGTTCAAGGTCAGTTCAAGGTCAAGCTGAGAAGAAATGATTAAAAGAAGTAAAAATGCCATACATTTATGTTTTTTCGGTCGCTGAATCTGAATCCGGAATCAGTTTGGCCCCATCACGTAAGGGTCAAGGTCAATTCAAGGTCAAACTGAGAAAAAACAGTTTAAACCGATTAAAATGTCATATCAAAACTTTCCAAAAATGGAAAAAGATACCGAAAAATTGTAAAAAATCTTATGTAATCACATAATATCTTCCTTGTGTACAGAGAAAAGTTGCTTTCGTTTATATTTTTTTCTTATTTTGCTTTTTTTCCACTAGCTTAGTAACTCTCGATGTCTTTCTTTACTCCTTTTTTCTCTTGTAATGAACTCTTTTTACTTCAAATGACCTATGCACACATAGCTTCCGGCCAGAAAAGCGAACGCGTCAGCTCTCGTGTATGAGACTGACTACATTGAGCGACGACCGACAGCGTGCGAGAGAGTGAGAGTGTGTGAGATCGCGAGAAGAAGACTCCCAAGCCAACTCCTGCTACCACTGAGTGTGTGGTGTGCGCCTACCGAGAACGGCGACAGCGAGTCCCTATAATCGAGACCTGTTACAATCCATATAATATATATACACTCACATATATTCTAATATACAAAAATATAAGAAACTTCTGATGCAATAAATCCGTATCAGGTAATATTGGCAAGTTTTAAGATGGGTATTTTTTGTTACGTATGAATATGTCTTAAAATAATTTTCTAGTAAATAACTTACAATAGTTTGAAGTAGCCGTACTTTTATTAGAATTGGCTCTTTGATAACAGATAGCCAAGACCTCCATAAAACTGCTTTAAATTGTTCAAGCCAACTCGCCTTATAAGTTAAGTTTTTGATTTGCATATTCTTATTTCTGTAATGATTCTCCTCAACAAAATCAATAATATTTTGTACTTTGTTGGAAATTTTTTTCCCTAGATTACTGCATTCAAATTGATCGCAAACTTTATGTATAGCATGACGACAAGCATACTCTCTTCCTGGCACTACTGCTAATAATTGTATGTAAAAATCAGCTGGATTGTAATTATTTGGACATGAAGCTCCTAACCTAAAAAATAAGTATTTTGTCGTAAAATTCATAATTTTTTCAGATAATTATTTGATTTGATTATATGACAATTGTTTTTAAATCATCCAATAGCTACATAAAAACACGAAGGAGCAAACAAAAAATAGTATTATGTTGACCAAGTATGCCAGGTAAAAAACATAGTACATTGTGTACCAAGGGCGTAAAGTGGTCTTTTTTAGGCCAAGTGTGGAATTTACAGTACGGGTCAAGGCGAGTTAGCCCGAGACGAAGGCAAGGGCATTTACGAGCCGCAGACGAGAACTACAACCACGCGAGGCCAAAAAGCCCGCTTAGCCCTTGGTGCACACCATATTTTTTGTAACGCATGTACTGCTTTTCGGCTTTCAAACTACACTTATTGAATTTCACGCGAGATTATAAGATTTGAGCATTTTCAATAAGCGGGCAAAAAAAGTCACTTTAGTCCCTATTAATAGGTACGAAAAACGTGAAAATCGTTCGCGTGTTACAAAAAATTATTTATAGAGAACATATGTTTTCCTTTATCTGATGATATCCCTTGGTAGTGATCAAAATATTAATTGGGCTATGCCGATCTTCCCGAGGCAGGTGGTGTAGTGAAATGGAGAACAAAAATTATAACATTCTCTTTTCTTTTCTCAACGTTTCAGCGATCAATGCCGCCTTCATCGGAAAACTGATGTGAAAAGTTGTATTTATCAAAAAATTATTGAGATATAAGTAGTACCCAGGCACCATGGAGAAAGTGAACAAAACCGACCTTGACCCCCCACCCCGAGCTAGTGAGAGGTGAAGGTCAAGGTCAAGATTGTTTACTCCCCATGGTGCCATTTGTACTTTGGAGAGAGTCCCCTCACTCTCCCTCTTTCAATCCAAAGTACCTCTGATTTTTCGAAACACTTTGGAAAGAATCTCTTCCCCTTTTCTTTCTATCCAAAGTGCCTCTGATTTTTCGAGACACTTTGGAGAGAACTCTTCTCTGCCTATCCAAAGTGTCTTGGGTTTGTAAGGCTCTTTGGAGAGCGATGGAGTAACTTATTTGTTAAAGTGTTTAACAAGTAAGTCACTCCATCGCTCGACGATCACCTCAACATCACCCCGACAATCCACGAACGACTGATGTATGGTGTGGGGGGTGCTTCCACCACCACCACTACCATAACCACTGCCCTCTTTTACGGGTACTCAGCATATTACCTTTTCCATTGCGAATAAAGGACCCACACTCCTTAACAGTATCTTAATTTTAAGAGATGTTTTTGGGGTAAAAAAAAGAAAAAAAAATGTAGCGAGACCCGGGCTTGAACCTTCATTCAACTCGGAGTTCGAGACAGGCATTTTACTACTGGGTCACGACTACACTGTAAAATCAATTATCAAATGTTGGGTTCGTGTGTGTAAGCACGCACACGCGCGTGTTTGTGTGTGTATGTGTGTGGTTTTTAATACACTTATGGTTAAACTTAAAATCTAGCTTCTAACTATAACGAGTGTGAAGGATGACTGGGGATAGGTAGTGTTGAATAAACTACACAGGTAAGTAAGTCGAAATATTTATATATGTTTAACCATTATATTTATTCAAAACTCTTAAACTAAATACGATTATAGTTATGTATCCTTATATATAGTTGTATTTAAGTATGCGACTAGGTTATATAAATGTAAATTAACAAACTCGTATATGATGATACAAATATTTGCTAAAGCTAAATATATATTTTCATCTTTTAATAATTGATCTTTCGTATCTACAAGCGTCTCGTCAAAATCTCTTATTGCACATTCAACATTGTAAGTAGTGAAATATGTGTACTGTGCATTTTCGCTATTTACTAATTTGTCTTTGCTATAGTCACCCAGCTCTTTCACAATAATTATTATAGCCTCTTTAACTTTTAATAAGTATTAAATTCTATGATCTATTATTTTAGACAAGACTTTTAAAGTAAAGGGTTACGAACTTTTTTCGTCCTAGACTCGCCAGAGTCTTTGCGTATTGTCGTCTCATCGTCCTCCAGTAATTTAAATGCTCGATCGGAGTAGCTGATCATAAATGTGATGTAAAATCCGGAAAAAGTAATTCGTTGATCCTGTAACGCCCCGTACAAGCTCCGCAAAAAACTATACAGAATAAAAACTAAAATTTATTGAATATATTTTTAAATTTTACGCGGCTATCGCACTCCCCCATTTTCAACTAGGATAAGCTCGCGCTACAGCTGACAGCGCAACTTCAGCAGCGCCACGAGCCAGCAAGCGGCGGTAGCAGCAACACCGAAAGAAGAGGGAGAGCGCGCAACACACCATGTATATATGTATATAGAAGCGGCGAGCGCAGCGGCGCAAGAGAAGGAGAAGCGGCGTAGCGCGCGCATATTATAAATTGTTTGTATGAATGGGTTTTGTACATAGGTGTGAATGTCTGTGTGAAAGTGTGAATGTGAAAGTATTTTCGACGGCACGATCCCCGCTCGCTCCGAGGCCTATAAAAGGACCCGCACGGCCAGTATGAGCTCACTAGCCGAAGCGCTTAAGCGCCAGCGCAACTAAAGCGCCTAGTCCCTGCTCTTGAGCAACTTATGCCTTGAGCAGGTAAAAGACTTAGAATATTTTCAAATATTTCTACACTTATAAAAATTTCGAGTCAGGCACGATATCGCATCATAAAGCGTATCAGTCCTAGACTTTGTAAAAGTCAAAACGGATTTACCCATTTAATTTTTGTGATTCTTAGAATGTATGCAAGATATACGCAATATTCTATTATTTATTTATTTGAATATATTTATTTTTGTTATAAGAACAAAAATCTCTTTATTGCGATAGACCTCCACTACCTGGTATCCCGGACCTGAACTATCATAATTGAGAATTATTATAAAAATTTAAAATCTTTCTATTTAATCTGTTGTCAGAATCACGACGCAGATTATTAAATGTTCGCGACTTTTCAGATTGTAAAATAAATAGATTTTGTATTCTTACATAAATTTAATTACTACAGGACCGAGATTAGTCGTGACCGTTTCTATCCAGCATATCCTTCTCGCTGTACGCCTGGAAGTAGTGGTCGATTTTGTCAAACTGCTTTCGAAACTGTAGCAGGACGGAGGCAAGCAAGAAGCATAGTTCGTAAAATTCGTTATTTCTTAGTCAAACAACCGGATTGAAGTCACCCGTCTCAGGTATTTTCCAGCCCAATGTGAATAATTTTTTCATAAGAGTTTTTCAAGCCGAATATTATGGGTAGAATTTCATGACAGCGATACTTGGTGGTCCAGCCATCTGTTTCTTCTTATACTGTTTCTTGTCACCGAGAGAGAACTTCTACTTTAGACTTGTGAAAAAGAACTATGCTCTCTGTGCTGTTACCACGCCTTTTATTCAAAAACCACTACATTCGGTGGGAGGCGAGACCAATGAGGAACAGTCTCGCAACAAGTGGATAACCAATAGAATCACTGGTGCTGTAGAGGGGATCCAATGAAAATCTGTAGGGTCGCACTTTTCGGAAGCTGTGCAAGCTAAATATCCTTACTTTATCGTTTCATGTTTAAAAATTTTACAATATTATATAACAACTTAGTAACGAATTCTTCGGCAATATGATCATTTTTTATCAAATCTGATGAAAAATTTTTGAGAAATTGCTGCATACCCATATCATTAATCATATTGTTGTGACCGAGCCAGAACGTTGCGCGATTCGAACACCAAGAATCGACCTTAGCAACGAGATCAACGACGTCGCGGATGTTATTGTTTATTTTCAGTCTGGTTCTGTCAGCTGTTGAGAACAGTTGTGTTTAAGTTCGAATAAAGATTCCGAGTTCAAGAGTGATTTTCTATAAATAACGTGTTGTTATTTTTATTACCCGAACCCGATCAAAACAATATAATATAAGAACATGATACAATATTTTCCACAAGCATTAGAAAAGCTGCTTTGTAATCAAATGTGGTTTCATCTGATCTTCTTACAATTTCTGGATACATATATCATTTTTGGATACATATGTCACCACCCAGTGCATACCACGTCTCTTATGACTCTGTGTATTAAACACAAAGCCACATGGTTTTACCCATGTCATTGAAATTTGATCCGCCGGATAAACCCCCACCGCATGAGCTCTCATTTTTCCTTCTCTTTCTTCTGAATTTATTTTAGATACTTATGCTTTTGATCATAGAATTGGGTCGGTTCTTTCTCAGAAGCAAGATGGAATCGAACGTAGGCTATTATAGTAGAGTCCTTTCTAAACCGGAGAGAAATTATTGCGTCACTCGACGTGAACTCCTCGCTATTATAGAATCGTTAAAACATTTTCATCATTTTTCGCAACACCTGGAAAATATTCATAGAGTTCATTCTTGCAAAGATAGTATGGCGGTGGAAAAGGACGCTCTGCTGTTGTAGTTATAGTGCATTTAGTGAATGTGAATTTAGCCAGAGTTTCAATTTGCAGGTGTTGTTGAGCGCACAGGTGTACTGAAGTGCGCAGCGTTTGATGGAATTCTCACACTTCCTCTTCTAATAAAATTCCAATGGGTGTCATTGTTGGCCGATAAATCGGACGTCAAATCGAATGCAAAAAGACAGTAGCCATTTGGGTTTGCATCGCGTGTTATCGAATTACCGGCATTTGAAAAATGTACCCTCGTACCCGAATCAATTTTATTATTTGTCATAACTACTTGTCGTCTGAAGAAACCTGCATTACCGGCATCAGTGTTATCCATTTTACCATCCGTTTCATTATACCACAAGACGCTGCTTAAGTGTGAGTTTTTGCCGCTGGTCCGTAATTAAATAACGTTTCAATGCACGATCTGTATGCGTAGGCGTTATTTGGTGGTGATACTCGTTTTTGATTGAAAAATACATTCATCTGATTAAACAGCAAATGCATGAAATTATTCACAGGTCCGACGACTAGTACTGGCGCATCCTTCTCTAATGGCTTCTTTGGTGTATTTACACGTGGACTTAGCATTGTATGCGCTAAATCTAGATATTCACAGTTGCCAGGGATAGTAAATTCTATTGGTGCTTGATCAGTGAGTAACAAGATTGGTTTATACTGCACCCAATGAGAACTCTCAATTACCGTCTGTGTTGGCGGCAATTCGAAGAGTGATAACTCCGACTGCAACGAGTCACAAGAGTCAGTTTATAGAAACGCCATGTTTTTTTTCTAGCCGGTATGGTGAGTAAATATACCGTTCAAAAAGAAAGCCCTTTAGTTGGCAAAGATATCTTTAGCTACTGCTAACGATGCTGCTTTAGTTATAGATTTCTTTCTCTTCTTCTTTTTCTGCGTGGTTGTCGCGCTCCTACCAGCTCCACGACCAGAGTCTGACTGCACTTTTTGTATCATTTGTGTTTTCTTATATTTAACTTTCTTTTTCTTACCACCCCCCACCTCTTCCCTTTCCTGTTCATCCGATGCCATGATTTTATTTATTATTTGTTTAGCTTTGTGTTTGAGATTATCCCCAGTTTCGTGCACGCGCTTACTTAACACTTCTCTAAAAGGCCTGTTTTCGTTCACCACATCATCCACGATCTTTGCACTAGCACGAGCAGCCTCTTTATCGACAGACTCAGCGCCACGCCTCACAAGAGGTAAAACATTGCAAAATAAACCTTTTAAATAACTGCCAATGCCCGCGTCAGTCTGATAACGCCTACGATCAATTGTAACGTAAGTATCCCCACCACCGTCATTACAGCCAATTTGGTGGGCAAGAAAAATACTATAGTCATTTTATTTAGAAATGAAGTGTTACCGTCAACACACCGTAGTCAAATGGATCAGGATGTGCATGCTTGCCTCTTATATATATATATATATATATATATATATATATATATATATATATATATATCTCGATTGACTGAATGTCGAGGACAGCAAGGGCAAATACATTGGTGGGGTAAAGTTCTGAATTGCGTTCTATTGTAAGTATAATCATGTAACTGAAGAGCCACAGCACGGAGCAGTCGTGAACAAACATCACCTGTCACGTAAGGCTGACAAATACTGCTATAAACCATCAGCACGCTTGCCATACCATTTGCAAGATTTGCCGGTCGATTACCGAAAATGTAGCTTTTCTACTACTAGTCTTTTTCACTATCACAAGATAATAATTCACCATTTTTAAAGCCTAATATTTCACACAACTTTTTAGATAGAGAGAATGAGTAAGTACAACCAGCGCACTTCTTTATCTCGCTTAAAAGAGTATAAAGGATGATTTTATTTGACTAAAAGTCTCCCGATAATCATCATCATCGTCATCACCATCATCATCATTGCGTAACTTATTGTTAGTGTAAGAAGCGCGTGTGGATTTTCTCGTTACACAGACGCCCTTCTCTCTTTTCTCCTTCATTGGTATGTGTTGAAAGGTAAGAGGTATTTGAATTTCGGTGAGATCGACGCACCAATTGCCGAGGAGACAGAAATTTTGGGAGAGTTGTGTGGTCAAGCGATCGGCAGTGTTCTCTGGGTAAACATATTTACTTCTACTACTGGACAAAACCATGTAAAATTCATCTATCATCATCATCTTCATTGTTTTGAAGATTTACGACATCTTTAGCAGACACCTGAGAATTCAATTTTTCAGGTTACCCCTTCCAACTCACAAAGTACTCCTTCCTCTTTCCTTTGGCCCTACTGCGTAATACCTAGTCGATATGTAAAACGTCGCCAGACAAATCTTTGCGCACTCTACTCAGCTGCTGTTCGTAAAAATAGCCTTCAATTTTTTCACCCTCCAGATCCTCGAGTGTGTAGACGGGTGACTGTCTTCTCGTATCGACTTTTATAATCCTAAATAATTCCAGAGTCCAGCCACCTTCGTATGCTTTTCGAAAGACTGTCCAAGCACGACTAACTCGAACCAAGTCTTGGACATTATATTTATGGGTATAGCGAAATTGTCGTTTCACACAGTAGCGCCGTGCTGAATTTTAACGAGCCTTAGCTGCATTATACATACTCACGCTAGATAGCATCATTTTTATTGCGCTATGCCACGAATAATTGTATGACTGTACAATACCGTCCAGCACGTCAATGTAGCGTCTTGTATTGAGATGTGTCAAGTAGTGCCATATTCGCTCTTTAAGAGTTCTGATAAAATGCTCGGCGACTGCTACCTTAACGTCGGGGTCTCGCATAGTACGGTAAATAATGTTTCTTGTTTTCAACAAATCCTGCATTTCACGTCCAACGAATTCCTTGCCCTTGTCCGTTTGAAAGTATATACGCTGCCTGCCATCGTTTAGCTGTAAAATCTGCTCCAGACCACTGACCACACTTTTAGCCGTTTTATCACGAAGCGGCTTAACCCACGCGTACTTTGTAAGCACATCAATGATCATCAGTAAGTAGCTGAATTGATCATTATACGTTTTAAGAGAGCGAAGGTCAACTACATCAGACTCCCACAACTCGTATGGACTGAAAACCTGGTAAGAGCGACGAGGAAAACGATATCGCACCATTTTATGCATTGTGTGCGCATCCTGACTCTCTAGCCACTCTCTCACCGCGTTCAAGCGAAATTTTTTGCGCGTGGCTCGCACAATTCTCTCTCCACCAGAGTATGCTGATGAAGCTGGCAAGCAATAGTACCGTTTTTCAAGCTTTGCTCTCCATTCGTTAACTGTCTTCTACCAACTAATCTCGACCTCTTTCTTCTTTTACGTTTTATAGCCTGTCTGAATCGTGGATAAACCCTATCAGAAGTGATTTTACCGACCATACACAAAACAGTTAATAAAGCGACGCTTTTCTCCTTACTACCTGACGACTCAGATAACATACGTGAAAAAACACGCTCAGCCAGTCGACGATCGGCTTCAGTATGCCCCCAACCACCGCCACAACCTCCATTACTGCCAGCACTACAGCCATTATTGTGCGAATATGCGATATCGTGGTCGAGACAGGCTCCATCCAGAGGGTTTCTGCTGGTCTCACCGCGTGCTATTCTCTCCTCAAGATGAGTACCCGGCCTAAGAAACTGGTATTCCGGTATATGCATCTCGAAAGGCATTCGATTGATTAGCGTGTCCAGCACACTATATTACTCTGTGTTTACTCTTTGTGGTGCTGCCATCTTATATGGCCGAGCTTGGGTTCTTTTAGTACTACTTGTTTTTTAGCAGGAAGTGCTACAAATCTTATTGAAGTATCTACCGTGGTGTCGACTGCTACACGACTGCTGCCACCTCGTTTTCTCTTTTTATTGCCTTTGCGATACTTCAAAAATATCAAATTATTCGGATCGAGTGTTTTCTCTCCGTCGTAGTCCTCCTCCTTTTCCTCGTCGTCGTCGTCATCCTCGTCACTAGTGCTTCCACTAGGTGCTAGTTGTTGTTGTTGTTGTCGTCCCGGTACAGATAATAATAACGTGTCAGAAGCAGTAACTAGAGAATTATTATTGCCGCTACTGTCAGATTCTTCTCCTACAGTAGTCGCTACAGCAAGGTGAAGTTTGTTATTCCCTATAAATTCCAGAGGTACGTGTGCCTTACGAAGTACGCAAACAAACTGATCAAAACTAACGAGAAAGTGGCCTTTTGCTACGTCTCACAGCTTCGTTCACCCAGTCTACAATATTAACACCTCTTGCACGCACGCTATCTACCGTAATCAAACCAAGTTAATTGCTCCATGCTAATAAAACAGGTTTCACTATTACCGAGACAAGGCTTTGAGCTTTAATTAAAAGTCTCTTGCGAATCTTTATCGTCTGTCCCGGAGCTATGATTTTGCGCAGTAATGGTGCGTGTTTACGTAACTTGCTCTTATAACGTCTGCTCAGTGGTATGTTTCCACGCAGAATATTCAGTACACACTCAACCAGGCTTATCTCAAGTTTGGAGCAGGCTTGACATAGCAGATCTGTGCGTTGCATCGTGTCAAGATGACAGCACAGCACTTCCAATATATCCAGATACGGTCTAATGGGATAGTGATGACGCTGCTGCTACTGCTGACCTGATGTTGGCTGTGATGGTGCTACTGTTACTGTTGCTGCTGCTGCTGCTACTGTCGATGTTGGTCGATTTATCACACACAAACGACTGGCACATTTTCGGTGACGGAGTTGCTTTTAATCTGTTTGCGCGGCACATACACATACTAATGCTGATCGAACGGAACTATGCACGTGCGATACCGGCAATTTTCCGGTGTATCCTCTGCTTCAAGTCCAACAGTAGATAATGAAATGGTCGAGAGACAGCATGGCTATAGGCTTCTTGCAAAAATTTCTTTTCCTCGGGATGAAGCTGTCGGGCCAGATGCTGTATCTGCAAGCGATCGCGAGGGTTCTTAAAAATAACTATGTAATTCGAGTTTAACGATATTTCTCGCTGACCCCGACGAATGAAATTTTGCGAGAAAAAGAAAATGCTCAAATTACAATGATGACTACCTTGACAAATAGATTAACTACACTCGCACTGGACGACTCGCGCATCGGATCGTCGAGAATCAAGAGTTTCGGGCGTTCGGGATCTCCACTCTAGTCCTCCGGCTTTGGCAATCCCTCGTGAAATTCAATACTACCACCAGCAAATTCCTCATAAGCAGGCTGCCATTCTGTACAGTAGAGTAATATGCGCTCAAATTGTGTATCGTTCATCTGTGCGATGTATTCGAGAAAATTGTTGACAAACACAGTCTTGCCACACGAGGTGGGTCCGCAAATTATGCATGCCCAGGGATGTCTCCAGTGCACATCCGTGATGCGGTTGGGCAGGTGATGCACACGAAATGCTCGTCAGACCGAGTTGTCGTGGCAGCTACTTATGTCAAGGTTGAAAGAGCTGTAACAGAAAAAGGTAGATTTTGTCGTTCATTTTTGTCTTATTCTGGAGGAACAAACATATGAGGTCTTGGAAGAAGAGTATATAGTTACCGCTTAGAAAGGCTCTGGTGCGAATCCAACAACCAGCATCAGCCGTAGAGGTCGTCTTTGCAATCGATGGGGTCGGCGTCAATCTTGAGCGGTCAGAACTCATAAAGTTACAGATAAGCTTATACAAAGGAGCCCCAGATCACACTATTGGTCTCGTTCTTCATATCGCAGTTCATTATGTCGGTGTGATTTTGTCTAGTCCATCTTCCTCGGGTCCGAGTGGTTCTTCTTGTCCCCGAAATCGGTGAGATCGTTGACACAGTCGCATCCCGCCTCGAACTTGTTTCTAAGCTGCGCAAGATCAAGAGGAAAACGTTGTAGTCCTTGGCTGATTGCGTGGAAACAATAGCGTATGAGCTGGTGAAAAAACAGAATAATCGTAATCTTACTTATTAAAGAACTGTTACCTCTGCTTTTTTATATCGTGTTCTTATGTCGCAGTCAGCATATCCTGGAGCGATTGACCAGTGCCCAGTTTTCTACAAGAAATCTTCAGTCTACAAGAAAGAGCATCGTATGTAAATAAAATGTACCCAAAAAAATTGTAACTTCTTGTATACGATTTCTAGATGCCAGGATGACTCTCTAATTGACGGGATATCGTCTACAAGAAAAAGCATCGGATATAACCCCAAATGTATAAAAAAAAACCGTATGTATCCGGAAATTTCTATTTAGCATTTTTATACATCTAAACTAGTACTATAAGTGTATAGACAAAAAATTAACTTTTTCTTTTTTAAATATAAGAAAAGTATGTTTGTACATACGTACGTACGCTACTTTGCTAATGTTTATTGTTAATGTTTGCGAAAACAAATTAGTCAATAATTACCATTTCCGAGATGAATCTAGGCGTTTATATGCAAAGATTACATTACATCGTTGTAAGAAAGTTAATTTTTGCAGAATATGTTCACGAAATATAGGGATGTTTACAGAAAACATCGTTTTCCAAAATAATAAATTTTAATATTATGTAGATTTCCGATCACATCAACAAACAAGGTGCGCGGTAGCACCCTGATGGCAAATATAAGTTTCTTATACACTGTGCGGTCGGGGAGCAGCGCAACCCTACTATACGTTCGATTGGCTCCAATGATTTCTTGTCTGATAAGTCTTCAATGCTTATGTTTGAGTAATGTATGTTAAAGCTTTTAGTGAGAACTCTTTAATGATCATAATATTTTGCTTCAAAAATTTCTCTACTATCAAAATAATTATGACCAAAAATTAATTTGCAATGAATTCTTAAAATTCTGGGCATGCGATTCTCATCTTGTGAACTACAACAATACAAGAATATGTCATGACATAATAGGTTACATAAGGCATTACATAATCTTGAGCAAGCAGTGCAATATGCTATACTATGCCGCGAATGTCTCCAAAACATATTATTTATGTGTAACTGTAATGGTAAAAGAATGAGAGAGATGTCCGCTAAGTGTCGTTGCCTTTTACGAAACGAATCGCAGTTGCAGAGAGCTGAACGGAGTAAGCATCTATCTATACAAAGATTCCGAGGAAGAGGACCAGATTTTTCAGGCTAGAAGTTGTCTAGTTGTCTTTATCTCGTTTTTTTTTGGATTATTTACGAACGTGCATCAGTGTTTGTTTGAGAGGCCAGAGGCACACGATGCAGCAGAGTACATCTGGCCTTGTGTAAACATTAAACACAGCCTAAAACAGTGGTAGTTTGAAGCTGCTTGGTGCCCACAAACTCTCGCGAATCTGTCTATTGTGCGTGATTGTGCATAATTGTGCGTTTATTAAAGAACCTTCGCGCTTCCGCCAGTGTACCGCTTGACAAAATTAATGTGTCTAATATTCAGGCGCCGAACACCTGCCAAGAGTTAGCGCAAGCACTCGCGTGGATCATCACAAACACGACGTGTGAATCCAGAGAGTAAACAACAGCATGCTCTACATCAGCGAACATCTTGTGACTCTTGGTTCATATCGGTGGACTGGAAACTGGATAACGGCCCAGTTTCCAGTTCCCCAATCAGTGATTACTTTAGGACATGCAGGACTGCTACAACAGAGTCGAGTGATATCGACACCGTAATCCACGGAAAATCTATATGCACGTCTTCAACTTCACGAGCTCTCACCGCTCGAGCTCGACGACGACCCCGTCCCCTCCACGTCTATGATTGTTCGACTCGTACTTCAGCCTCTTTAACGGCAACTTTATGCTCTCTCCAAGACATAATACGCTTGTTTCTTTGGAATGAGTCGACAATGAACGTTAAGGTCTTCCTTCTTCTTCTGTTACAGCGGTTTCTATCTCGACATAAGCGAGCTGCGACGCCACCTCGATTACGCCCCCCCCCCCCCCCCCGAATTAAATCAGCTTCCACATATTAGTGCAGCAGAGTTCGCCACAATTGGCGAGCACCGCAACGACGACTGCCAAAGCTCCGACGATCAGCAAACGACACTTGACGCTCAAGAACATCAAGCCTAAAACGGCCCGTTAGACAACGAGAGCCCGGGAACGAGTTGGCGACAGAACGTCTGAAGTTTGATGAGAAGGAGGCAATAGACGTCAACGAGGAGCCGACGCGGCCCCCATAGATCGGCAGTGTCGGAAGTCTGACCAACCTCAAGTTTAGCATACCCGTAGCAGTTACAGTAGTATTTAGCATATCTTTGGCAGAATCAAAGCTTTTCTTTCGCAGATTCGCATATAAGCATGAACATTGTACGATTTTAATAAAAAAATTAAATTATAATTTGAACTTAAACTTATATTTATGCTAGTAGTACTAACATATTAAACTAATTATAAAACTACATCGTACCGTACGAATTCACCTCGTATTGCACGGAAAATGTTTTACAGACAGTCTCACTAGAATAATTACGCACAACTAGTAATATTCAACACTTCTAGTGTCTATAGAACTGTCTGGAAACATAATTTTGGGGTAACGAAAAGAGATAAGCTCCTGAGTCTAGTATTAACACGATCTCTTTGCCGTTTAGCGGGTTTATTAATTTGATTGAAGGTGACTTCATGCACAAGCTGAGTTTTACTTTGCGGATGCTTATTGTTGCTCGCGGCGATTGAACCCCTGCGCCGGGCGCGGCCTGCTTTCGGTCGTTCGTCCCGCACCCTGATACGACTGACCCGCTTCGTTTCCCTGCGTTTCGCGCATTTTGTTGTTGTATTCCCTTTTGCTACATTCTGTTATGAAATGGCCCTCTTTTTACAATAATTGCATGTGGGTTTGTTCTCCGCGCGCGCGTTTTCGTTTGCAAAAGTTACCCTTTGTCTGTGAACGTATTGCTCCCCTTGGCTTTGGGGCATAGATCGCAGCGGGGGTTGGCTTCGCCATGGCGTCTGCCTTGCATTCTGCGCTGTGCTATTGTTTGGCCCCTCCCTCGGGTTCGTTTGCGACCGGATTGGTGATCTTATAGTTTCGTTAATCGGCATCTGGTTTCTGTACCAGCATTTTTGTGCAGTATGGTTCTTATTATTGCAGATTTGGCATTTTTCAATAGCTTGAGGGTTTACTACGCAAACTTGAGCCGTACTATTCTTTTGATCTTGATTTTCTTTATAGCATGCGAAGTCACGCTCTATCTCTATTCCATGGATTATTGATCGTTAACGTCATTAAATTCGCCAAGCCTCGTGCTTATTGGCCAATCAAGTCCTTTCTTGAAATAATATATTAATTTTCAACTCAGTTCAGCGTTAAAACTCGGCATCGCCTTTCTTTCCATATTTGCTGCCGCTTTTATGTTTACGTCCAAAATTCGGATTCTGTTAGAGTAGGTAACAACTTTTTCTCCCTTTTTTTGTCTTATTTTCGCGAGTTCTCCAAGTAGTTCTATTACTAGATGAAATAAATTACTAGGTGAAATAAATGTGAACCTCGCATTACAGATGAAGGGGAACGCATACGTGGGGACCGGACTTCTCCTGATCCTAGGGACAGTAATGGCGGAAATCGGCATCAAAGTATCCAGGACCAAAAACAACCCCGGACTTATGTATCAACGAAACGACGATATACGCCTCACCTCGGGAGAATGGATAATCGCCACCGGGATCGACACAACCCCCGTCTTCGACAGCGCAGGCTTGTTCCAGCGCGCAGTGGTATTTTTGACGCAGACCGAGGACTATCGAAATGCATCGAACGGAGTCTTAATAAATCAGATGTATCTACTACAGGACAAAATATTACAACTGAATAAAATGGCAGTTACGTTCGAAGCAATAAAAGGACCGTATGATATCCGCACGCACAAACACGGGGGCAAGGACCACGAGCTATTGGAAGGTGCAGGGATTAATAACTTGATACTACTCGAGGATATGCGGCGAAATAAGAAAGAAGAATTGTTTCAACCTGCCTATCACAAGGTAGTCATAGAGAATGACCTAAACGAAAAGATAAGTAATCTAGCACTCAAGAGGAACGCTCTGATGACTCGACTGGGCTTGAATGAGGAGGACGAGGCAAACGCAGTAGAAATCGAGGAGGAGCCCTCCATCGACGAAACCATCCAAGTTCTCAACGAAAACTTAGAACTAACAAATAAATTGATCATCGTCATGCAGATTAAGGAATATGGGCTATCAACGAGAACGATGAGAAACGCGTTGGCCCGACTCCAACGAAAAGACGGACAAGCGCTGGCAACGCCGTTCGAGTCAATAAACCAAGGGACAATACGCGAATACGGCACGGTAGAAATGTACCTACTACAAATCCAGCTAATAATCCAGGTAAAAATTCCACTAGTGACCGAGCAGGTATACAAGACCTACGAGCTCGTGTCGATCCCTGTTTTCGACCCACTCGAACTACCCCGGCACACCGCGATGAAAATTGTCCCGAAAGGTGAATATCTCGTAATAAATCCAGATAACAACGAGCACTTCTTTATGAGTAAGGAAGAAATGAGGGAATGTTTGAAAGTACACCGCGTTCGGATATGCAAGGCCAACCGAGAAATAAAGAGAGGCATGGACTGCGAGAGTAATTTGAAAGCAGATTCAGAATCGTACAGGGCCCACAGTTTGTGCAAACGGACCTTGATACACGGACCCGAGTTCTATCTAATCAAAACACAAAACCCCGCACGCTGGATCTTTTAAACAGCCGGGAGAGTGAACGGAACCGGGATGTGCCGCGAAGAAAAACAGAGCGTCACCTTAGAGGGAACCGGAGAGGTAAAAATACCCGAAACTTGCCACTTAGAAATTGCGAACAGCATTTTTTATGGGGGATCCGATCATGACGAACGTGAAATCTTCATCCCGCATGTACATCTCACAGCGGCAAGCACCCTATGGGCCGACAAACGACCGGAGGCGATCCCACAAGTAGTACGCACCGGCACGACGGGGGTCGCAGGGAGTATGGCCATCACCATTATGGCGGTAGTGATCGGCATAATCGGGACTATGATGAGTCTCTTCATCTTCGTAGGGATCCGAAGCCTGAGGGGGCGTGAGAGAGAAACCGAACCGGAGGCAACTTACGTGCCGATGAGGGGATTAGACCCGACAATCAGGTGCGAATTCCACGGATCCCACGCACGGGCCGAAAAAAGTTTATGACGTACCAAGGGTACCAGCCGTGCAAATACGAGAAAACGTATTGTCGGCATTAATCGAGGAGAGAACAGAGTCGGGATAAACAAGCAAGAGCAAAGAACCACGAGTCGGCAGGTAGAGAGAATGTAACCAACTAGAGTCTAAACATCAATACGCGACTACCCGCAAAGAAAGTAAGCATTTGAAAATGCATATCATATCAAATAAATAAAACCTATAATCAAGTGTAGACATTATATTCATGTGTGAAATTATATAATCCTTATGTGAACAAACTTATAACTAATCTCAGCATAGGCAGGGAGCTACTCTCTAACTATGCATATATATATTTAACCAAAACAAAACATATTTAATCACGTGTGCGACCATATAGTCAATGAGTAAATGAAAAGAATAAATGAAAAGAAACAAAAAGATTTTGATTGCAAAGTTAATTTTTTTATTAATGCTGACAAAAAAAACTAGTTATAGAGATCTTGGGTACAGAATAAAACTAGCTGACGTAAATTAATTCATCTACAAATAACTTAGGTTGTAAAATTTACATGACAAAGATTCTTCTAACTTTCTAGGAATTAAGACTAAAACTATGTAGAAGTACGAACTATTCGATTATATGTGCAAGGAAAGCTTTAGGATAAATCAAGATGAATATACGTTTTAAGACATATTAGGCTAAAACTATACTTAAGAATTTGTGTAAATCGAGCGACTAGGAGACGGGCAAAGATAAACAAAATAACAACCGCACTCATCCACTTCGCGCGCCGCTTACTCGCTTGAGATATAAAATAAGCCAAACAAAGATTATAACTCTAGAACTATTAATACTCATATAAGAATATAGTTAGTAAAAATATGTAAACCGACATCAAGAAAAGCGGAGACGAGACTCCTCGACTCGAGAACGCTCGTACCGTTTCGCTCGCCCAAGGAAGACGGAAAATCGATGTATGTGACAAAAAATAAATAAAGAAAAGGGCAATTGCCCACCAAAAAAAAAAAACGAATAATAATAGGAACATC
This sequence comes from Nasonia vitripennis, assembly GCF_009193385.2. Classification (NCBI taxonomy): domain Eukaryota; kingdom Metazoa; phylum Arthropoda; class Insecta; order Hymenoptera; family Pteromalidae; genus Nasonia; species Nasonia vitripennis. Next base: position 224,462 of record NW_022279659.1, read on the forward strand.
ATTTATCGGACCGGGTGTATCCCTAAAGGACAGTCGAGTTTGGGGAGGCGGGGATAATTGGCTTGTTTATGATAGCGAGACTCGTTAAATTCGTGGCTGACACAATAATTCACGGTTATGCTCTACACTCTGTATACGGATTCTCAATTTACATTTTAGGAAGTTTCTGGAACTCGGTAACGCAATTATTGTTGCATTTGGGATCGCGAAAGGAGAAATCAAACGAGCAAGGCAAGGAGGGGGAAAAGGACCCGGACCCTCAGCAGCAGCCGAACGAATACCAAACACAAGCCCCACCTCCTACGAAGGACGTCGGCATCGCTTCCCCAGCGATTTTAACCGAGGGGGGAGAGCAACCATTGCGGTATCAAGCGGTAGCGAACCAATTATACCCGGTGTTACCAAATGCTAACGGAGTATTCCCGCCGCGAAAGAACTTCAAACGCTCATTCGAAACGGAAGTCTAATCAAACAAAAATTATCGCCTCAACAACTCTGTTATAACTGTACGATACGCTTATTGTAGTATGTACGCACTTGATGACAAAGCAAAGAAAACATTAGTAAATCAATTAATCGAAGTTAGAAAAGAAATTACGTGGTCAGCACAAAGACGCGGTGAGTCGGCGAACGAATACGGAGCACGAGTAGCGGAACTCCTCCTAGCCTACAATAGTAAAGGCAATCTAGCAAAGACTGAAGTATTCGAAATCACCGATTCACCCGGAGATAGGGAAAGATTGGCAATTTATTCGTTCTTGAAAGGAATCCGAGGTGAAGTTAAGAAGTATATTTGTGATCTCGCGGTTTATAAAGACTTAACACACGCGAGAAGATACGCACAACAGATCGCGCGCCGCCTGGAAGATATTAAACAAATTAAGAAAACTATGATGACCTTTGTTTAGAATAGCAAACTAAGCGTAGAACTTTCAAGAACCAATGGACCATTGCTCGGTCCGTAACATATTGGAAGGCTGGTACTCATTCCAAACTAGAGCGGGAGTACACGGATACTACGCTAACGATCACAAAAAACGATATTGTCAACTCTGTTACTATCAGCTTGTACAGGATACTCGGGGCGATTACGTCCGATTTCTAGACACACATATACTCTCAAAAATCTCTTTACCGACTTCTTGCAACATTTGTGAGGCGACACTGCTTGAGTTAACGCCAGCGCGCGAGTGCGAAAAATGTCACAAGATTTATACCGGGCAGGCAGCAATCAGGAGGCCGACCGCCTCACATTTCGTGATCGGTTTCGTAAAACTGAATCCGAACTAATAAGAAATTACGAACGTGTTAGCTACCAATACGAATTAAATTTTCTCTGCGAACGGTGCTATTCGGAAACGGCATTCGAATTACGAAATTTAGCTTTACTTCACATCACTCGGACAGTGGATGAACTCCGGAACGAAATCCCGCCCATCTGGTGTGGATATTGCAAAAAATCATCGGGTTTGATCGATGCCATTTAGATCAGGCGATCAAAAATAGACGACGAAAATTCACAAAAGTGGGCAGAGTGAAAGAAAAGGTTTTAGCCACGCACATCGGAGTCAGGTGGGAGTCAATCTCCGAAAGAACGATAGATAAGATAAACAGCACAGCAGTGCAAGAACCCAATCGATTACGGGAAAAGAGAGTAAACGAGTACGGAAAGCTATTAGCTGAACAGCGGGCGCAGGCAACCGACCAGGTACGCGCCGTACAATTGTCTCGGCTGAGACGCAGGTAGTGCGGTCACTGACCCTAAACCCCCAATACTACGGAGAAAGTAGAAATTACACGATCACTATAGATGAACTTACGAAAGAACCCTTCTCGGGAAAAGCGCTCACAGGGGAAAATGAGTTGGATGGGACAGTCGAAATCAAAGAAGAAGTCGAAGAAAATATAGATCACTACATGATAACACGCACCGACGGTGAGATAGGAATTTGTTTTGTAGATAGGAACTCGGAAAACGCGACGCGTCTGGACTAAAGTAACTAGACAACATATTCAATCAAGACACTACGAGCTGACACAATCCAACATCGCGTAATTACAAGGTGAATAAAGGTGACTCTTCCTCCGGGAAGTCCCCAAAGTCCGACGCTGGAGAAGGCGGCGATGCAACCGGGGTCTGACGGTCGGTCTACAAGGAACACAGAACAGGAATTTAAGATCAAGCCTGGTAACAACACACGTGGGGAAAACGTAAACAAAAAAAACGAAACTTACCCAACCTGCAGGCTTCATAGGGACCTACTCAGGACGATGCCGACTAAAGACCCGCACCACGGGGTCGAAAATCGGAGCCAGAGAGGAGACCACGGCCCTCACGGAACCACCAGCGGAAAGACACCAACACAGAGAATTACCGCGGAAAACATCGCGAGCAGACGAAGAAATTCACGAGGCAGCAGAAGGCAAGAAACTGAGTACGGAACGAGCAGTACGGACTTTTTTTAAAGGGACACAGGGGACGAATTTTCCGAATAGACCCAAAGGAAGGGATTCACCCCCGCAAAAAGAACCAATTAGAGGAAAACGCCACTGTCAAGAAGGAAAACAAGGAGGTACGCCCACCACAACCACTAAAAATCGGAAGGGGAGAGACCCTGCGGCGATGGGACCAACCACGTGGGACTACCATCAAAAAACCGAACGGACCTCGGACTCCGAAATCCAGGCTACTGCGACTCGAGAATCACTCATTGTAAACAAAACAAAAAAAAAATCCAAAAACGCGGCGAACGACAATTTTTACAATATATAAACTTACCGCCTTCCCGCTCTCTATCCTTAAACAAAAAAAAACCTTATCCCGATTTAGCAAAATTTATAATTCAGCGTCCTACGCTGAAAAACAATCAGGAGGGGGAGTGTCACGTCAGCCTACTATGATCTAAACTGGCCGGTCAATACTCACGCGAATACCATGCTCATCCAAAGGAGTACTTCACCACGGTAAATGGAACTGTTCCACGGCAGGCATAACGGAGACCAACAAACCAGCAACAGTCGGCAGCGCAGAGCACGATAAAATAGCCAAGCCACTAATACGCGCGACGGCAGATGAAAGGGCGTCGATCCTGAATAAACCAGGTCAAACAGGGGGAGACCCCAGATCTACCAAACAATAAGGAAGCTATTAATCTCAGCCGAACGACTCAAATAAGCGGAAATCGATACGACAATGAGGGAAATTACAATAAAGAAAACTATTACAGCTGGTAAAAATATATAATAAAATTAAAATAAATGAATAGACACTTGATTCATTCATAAATTATGCATAAGAAGCGAACTGTATGAATAAAAAAGTATACAGTTTAGTGCCAAATACTTAATGAATAAATCAGTTTGTAAAATTATAACTATAATACAAGCTGCAAACAAACTATGCATTTATATACTTTTATGTAGAATTATCCCACTAAAACTGTTGCTAAAAGCGAACGTATGCAATTCGAAAATTACATAGTTTATACAACAGCCTGATGAAAAATAATTCTAAATAAATATTTCCAATTTGACAAAAATAAATATTCGTATTTTGAAAAACAGCGGAAAATTTCGGGATCTGTACATAGCTGCAAGCGTGCTTATTTCCCAAAACTGTCGCTGCAATAAAAAAAAAGGTCCGAGCCTCGTAGGCTGTCTTAAAACGCAGTCATAAAATTACGCTCGGTCCGTCGCGCCGAAAACTTTCTCGTACCGAATAATGCGCAGAAAAACTCTACTATCGCTATTGTAGTGCATCCGCTGATGCTTCTCGTCGATGCGCGCAGCTGAAGAGGTTTACGATAGGGCTATCTATCTCTCGCTTTCTCTCTTCAGGCCCGCATTTTCGAATTTGCTCTGGACGAGCGTCACGTACGCATTTATGTTTTGAAAATTAAAGTTTAAAAATTTTTTAAAATATTGATAAAATCGCACGACATGACATTTACCTATGCATGCACTAGCGTCTCTCCAGTATTCGACTGATATTTTATAACATACACATATATACGAACACAGCTATTTTTTATTTTCTTTCTGTATATCTTTGTCCTGGAAACTACAATAATTAAATATTAATGTGTTGCCAGATCCATTAATAAAAACATTGCTCTGTTTGGAGATGAAAGCTGGCTTCTCATTAGTTACGCCTTGATAATACAGGCCAATATCTGTATTATAATAGACTGGTAGAATGTGTTTTTTCTGATTTTACTTCACAAATAACATTTCTTGTTGAACTATCATAAATGGAATCACTAGATATGAGAACATTTTGATTTTTAATTGATCCAAGAACACTTAATGCTGATTTATGTTTTTTGTTGTTGTAGGTATGGTGCTACTTCTATCCGGCTGAACATTTTCCTCCAACGCAACTACAGATGTTGGCACTTCATTTATTTTCTGAGTAGATTTAGGAGTAATTCCAGAAGTAATTTGGTGACTTATTTTTTTCTTCTTATTCAGAGAGTTTTTAATGTAGCCATAAGCCACTGTGCTCGGCTTTCATCCTCCGTGCCTTTGTAAAGTTGTCATATCTGCTCCAGCATCAACAAGAAGAGTCGCTAAGGTTGTTCATAAACTATGACCTGTAAAGCTATTTGAATTGGGCAGATTTAAGAACAGGGCTATATTCCCTGGTATCGATGCAATTTTATTTTTGCCAACAGCCTGATTAATGCATTGTCCTCTTTGATACCGTATAAAGAATCTATTCATTTGACAGCCTTCTGGTCTACATTTTATATACTTCCAACAAGGATGAAACAAGCTGACAGTTATGGTAAAAGACTTTGGGACATAATTTTTTGTTTGATTAATTTTAACTAAAAGTACGTCATCGCTCAACTTTTGTACATCATTGATAGCGATTTTAGTGAATTTATTACACCGCAAAGCACCAGATATACCAAAAATGATTACTACCTGAATAATAATTATAAAAATATGTCAGTTATTAAATAATTAATAAAATTTGCGAATAATAATTAATTTTTATTTACCTTTTCTAACAGATATTCATTATCAGGTGGAGATGATTTTAACATCGAATATGTCGTCCATAAACTTGGTGGTGCATACTTAGACGAAAGATGAGAGAAATATGCTAATAAAACGATTTCATCAAATGAATTCGATTTTTTTCATTATGCCATTTTCAAACGCGTTGTATGCAGCTGTATAAAATCTTTTCGATTTATCAAGCAACAAAGTTAGAGCTATATCTTTAGCAATTTCTCTCAGTTCTTCTGGAATCATGTCATTACACTCATTATCACTCAACTCACTTTGTGAATCGCTTATATCGAAATTTTCGACTATGAAGCTTCGAAGAAAAATACACCGAACAAATAGCTTATTCGTTTAATTTTTAAGTGTTGTAAGATTTCTTATTACCATGCACTACTTCGCGCGTTGTGAACATTCAAAAACTGTACAAAGATAGTGTCAGGCTTTTCGCTCTGTGTACAATGGCGTCAATATGGCGCCACTTTCCACGTGGTTATATGGGATGTCACCAAGTAGTTGATGACTTGTCCGCATCGCAACTTTCTGGCCGGGAAAAAAAGCTCCATACTAGCGCATGCGCAGATTCTTTGCGCAGAAAAGTCATGAAACATTCACTAGGACAAAAATTGTTCAAAAAACCTTCATCGAGAGAAAAGTACGCTTTTGTTTTTATATATTGACCAAATGTTTTGATGAAATTCGTGTTTGGATGGCGGATTTATGTCACTTGTGGTATAAAATAGTATAAGATACTCGTGGCATAAATGGCCCATCATTGCGCGACGTGTATAGCGCCCCCGCTTCGCTCGGGCGCTAACTACACGTCGCGCAATAATGGGCCATTTAAGTCACACGTATCGTAGTATACTATAATCAACCGAGGCCAATGAATTTGTCTAACACAAGCATAAACGATACAAAACTAAAACAAACTAATATCATGCAAACACTTCTTGTTCTCGGAATTAAGATCACGAAAGTTGTTTTATATATTTGAAAGACACGATCACAACTTGGTAAACCAAGACGAACTTGAACACGACAAGAACATTGTACGAAAAATTATTTTGAATAAAATAGATGATAAGTATCACCTGTATACTATGTGTATTGAAGACCCAGTAGAATTACTGGAAAAAATTAAAGAAATGAATAGAAACGAATTTAGAAACAATACTCACACTAATAAACGAATAAAGACAAAGAATCAGCGTTTAATTTCTATTTAAGGTTCGAAGACCTCGTTAGAAAATACGAAAGCAATAAAGGAATAGACAAAATGACTGATACAGCTAAGAAAAGTCTATTTTACAATGCAGTAGAGCAAGCCTACCCAGAAATTATTACGTCATTATTGCGACATGGTGACGAAGTAAGTACTTAATAAGCAAAGGAAGCAACGAGAGAACGAACTGACGAACGAGAAAGTTGTTAACCAGCGTGGATACAGAGAAGTGGTAGGCTCTCTGATGTATCTGGTATCAGGTACAAGGCCAGATTTGGCCTATACAGTCAATGTCCTAAGCAGACATCAGCAGAATCCAACTGAGAACGAATGGAAAATGATTAGCAGGATATTCAAGTTTATTGGCTACTCTGCAAACTGGCAGCTAACTTACAACGGCCTGAATAAGGGAATAGAAGTTTTCTCAGACGCAAGCTTTGCGGATTGCAAGAACTCACTACTAGTGGCAACGTAGTCACTCTGTACGGAGACACCATAGCCTGGAGAACGTACAAACAAGTCAACGTAGCTCTGTCTACGTGCCAAGCCAAATACGTAGCCATGAGTGATGCCTGTAGGGAATCAATCAGCATGTGCTTGTCACTGAAAGTAATTCCAAATATGATGTACTTTCCACTCATCTTGTGGTGCGAAAACAAAGCAGCAGTAGCTTGCACAAAGATGGATAGAAGTAATAAACGAAGGCATATGCCAGGAGTCTGTGAGGACTATGTCAAACAATGCACTCAATTAGGATATATAAACATAGAATGGATCAAATCAAAGGAGCAAAGAGCAGATATTTTCACTAAGCCTTAGCCCTCTGATAGCCACAATAGACTGGCCAAATTGTTACTAGATAATTAATACAGTTTTCATGTTATAGAGTAACTTCACCAACATGACCACGAGCAGAGGCGTAACAGAAGACGGCTAATTAGCGGATCACGAAGAAGACTTGACGATGTCGAGTGTAATCGGGAGGAAGTCTTGGAATATAGGCGCTAACACCCGACATACGTCCCATACCGACTACTCCTAGCGCCCATGACGTCGAGTCGACACAGTCGCGTGATCTGCCGACAATAACTTGTACAAATACCCTGACGTAGACTTTTGATCGATGCTATTAGCCCAATCTGCATCAGCATATGCAGTTAACACGCTTTCCCTTATATTTTCTGATTCAATATAATACATTCCAAAATCGGTGATCCCCTTTATGCAATGCAACACCCTTTTTAAACCTTTCCAATGCAAAATTTTAGGATATGATTAAAATCGACTAAAGAAATTAATAGCATAACACAAATCAGGTCTGGTTATTTGCGTTCCGTAAAGTAAACAACCTATCAATTCTCAATAAGGAACTTTTTCTTCTAAAGCTAAATTCTCGTCATTTTCCATAGGCTTTACTTACATAGGCATACCTACTGGCTTACATTCGAACATGTTAAACCTTACAAGCAATCTATTAAAATAACAACTTTGGTTTAAAAACATTTCATTCTTGCTTATAATTATTTAAATATTGTTTTAAAGACAATGATTGCAAATTTTTAAAAATGTGTAACATTTATGTGTCTTTTAGTTTTTATAATGAATGTGAAAATGAAAAAGAAGATTATAATTATGATGAAATTAAGCAATATAATAATACCAGGTATGTCAGTCCTCCTGAAGCAAACGTCATATATGTAAAGATTAGCAGTACATCTTATGAATGAACAATATGTTTATTTTAAAGAAGGCTGTGAAGAAATGTTATTTAATAAAAATGTTAATACTACGTTAACGTTAACTGCATGGTTTCTACTTAATCAAAATAATGAAAATGCAAGAAATTAATTATACATGGATATACCATACATGTATAAATTTAATGAAATAAAAAGAGTATGGACAGCAAGAAAAGAATTATACAAACCAATTTTTACCAGATGATATCATGTTAATCCAAAAACCGTGAATAATATATTAAAGTTCAATCTAATGTAACGGGGTATCTGGAAACTAATTCGTACAAAAGTAAAGCGACGAGGTGGTTTTGACCCCACGTCCCCGGCATCTCAAGGCGCGTGCTCTAACCACTGAGCCAACGACGCACTACCCTGCACTTGCGCCGACTACCTCTTACGGGCGCTACCCCCGCCCGTTACACTAAATATTAACATTTATAGGAGATACATTAAAACATATGATAAATATGTTTCGATATATCTCCTAATTATATTATAATATTTAATAAATGTAATAATCAAAAGTTATTATAAAATTAAAAAGTAGATCAATTTATATATTTTTTAATATATGTAAATACAAAGAAAATGTATTAAAATTTTTTACTGTTCGTAAAATTAATTTAATGAATTTTATTTTATTTTTTATATTATATAAAAGTATTATATTCAAAATTCGTTTTTTTTATAAAAATAATAGATATTACATATGCATGTGTCCTTTATTTTAAAGAAGACTGTAAAGAAATGTTGTGGAATAAAAATTTAAATACAACGTTAACGTTTATTTTCAATTTGATAAAAGTATTATATTAGAAATTCGTTGAAAAAATGTCATTGTTATTATCTATATTGTTATGATCAGGTTCGGGTAATACAAATAAGAATACGTTATTTATAGAAAATCACTCTTGAACTCGGACTCTTTATTCGAACGTAAACACAACTGATCTTAACAGCTGACAGAACCAGACTGAACATAAACAACAACATCCGCGACGTCGTTGATCTCGTTGCTAAGGTCGCTATGCGCGATTCTTGGTGTTCGAATCGCGCAACTTTCAGGCTCGGTCACAACATTGCCCTCTCCTTTTCAGATTGTCGTCCCGACAATCATAACCATCCATCCTTCAAGCGGATTGATCCTCTTACAATCCAATGATGACTTACAGGAACTGACATCAAAATCCTCTACCTTGACCCATCCTAGGCATCAAGTTACCGAGCAATGCTTACAGACGTCATTCCAATCATCACTTAACAGGACTAAGACGGACCCGTCTCTTGAACAATCTACTTCAATCATCCTTCTTATTTTCTCATCATAGGGTCGGTCGAAATCGGTCTTCAGACAAGAGGGGGGAAGTTGACATGCCATGGAACCTCACCTCAAGTCCCTGCTCCGGTATTTACCTTCACGCCCACGGGAAAAACCACAGCTCAAAAGAACCGTGAGCAGAGCAGTCTTCATTGATGGGTATCTCTCTCAGTGTAATTCCCTAGACGATTGATGTTGATTATCTTGGATTTATGTCTTGGTGAACGACGAATACAATAGACGACGTCATTGATTTTTCTCACAACCTCCCAAGGTGCTTCCCAATTCGACTGTAGTTTTGGTGCTTTTCCTTTACTTCTTCGCGGGTTGAAGAACCAAACTTTTTGTCCTTGGGAATATTCAACGTTGAGAGCTCGTTTGTCGTACCAAGACTTCGTCTTTTCCGATTGTAAGTTAATTCGGTCTCGTGCTATTTTATGGATCTTGCTGAATTTCCTCCGAAGCCTGTGTACGTAGTCTCCGTCTCCTTTAATCTCGACCTCCTGTGGTAGACACCCTCGAATTAAGTCCAAAGGAAGCTTCAGATCAAAACCGGTGTACATCTCAGCTGGAGTAGCTCCGGTCGTCGCATGTTTGGAGGACCTGTAAGCTAACAGAAAAATAGTGAAACCCAGCGATCCCAGTCTTTCTGATTGTCGTGTATGTATTTTGTGAGATAGTGAAGTAGTATTTGGTGTTATCTTTCTACTTGTCCGTTTAATTGTGGGTGTAATGGTGATGTTCTTGTCTTTATAATTCCTAACAACTCAGAAAAATTTTTAATCAATTTCAAATCGAAATTTGTTCCTTGATCAGTTACTTCTAAAGGTACCCCATACCTACAGACAATCTGATCAACGAAAATCTCAGCAATTGTTTTTGTTCTCATATTAGAGAGAGGAAAAGCTTCAACCCACTTCGTGAAACAGTCTGTCACAACTAAGAGGTATTTATTGCCTAAAGAAGAAAGTGGAAAGGGACATAAAATATCCATTTGAAGTCGTTTGAATGGAACTCCTGAATTGTAAATCTTCATCTCACCATGGCCTTTATCTGGAGGACCTTTCTTTGCAATACAAACTTCACAGGATTTACACCAATTTTCTACATCTCTCTTGCAAGTAGCCCAATAAAATCTTTTTCTAATGTTATCTAAAGTTTTGTTTACTCCGAAATGTCCTCCAGATGGTGAATCATGTGCTTCTTCTAAAATATCTTTGATTTTATCTATAGGAACAACCAATTGACGAATTTTATGATCTACATTTGTTGAAACCCATTCTCTATACAAAATTCCATTAATTAACACTAATGAATCCCATTGTGAACAATAGATTTTAGTGAATTCATCCATCGAAGAAATTTCTTGCCATGCTGGTTTTTTCTGTAATTCCTTCGTTTGACAAATAAAAGAAATAGCATCATCTTTAGCTTGACTCTTCTTCCAATCTTCCGATGTATTTTCTTCAAAAATAATACGGCAAATAGTCTCTTCATTGAATTTTTCTTCTACTCTGGAACACTATTTACATGAAAAATCTTCACAAGGGCGTCTTGAAAATCCATCAGCATTTCCATGTAAATTACCTTTCCTGTGAATAATTTTGTAGTCATACTGATCTAATTTCCCTAACCAACGAGCTAATTGTCCATCTAGTTCTTTAAACGATAATAACCAAGTCAAAGAGGAATGCTCAGTCCTAACGATGAAAGGTTTACCGATAAGGTAATGATGAAAATGTTTTAACGATTCTATAATAGCGAGGGGTTCACGTCGAGTGACGCAATAATTTCTCTCCGGTTTAGAAAGGACTCTACTATAATAACCTATGACTCGTTCGATTCCATCTTGCATCTGAGAAAGAACCGACCCAATTCCATGATCAGAAGCATCAGTATCTAAAATAAATTCAGAAGAAAGAGAAGGAAATGCCAAAATTGGAGGTTTTGTAAGAACCTCTTTTAATTTTGAAAAGCTTTTTGACAATCTTCTGACCAAAAGAACTTAGTCGATTTTCCAGTTAATTTATACAAAGGTTTTGCTATATCAGCAAATCCTTTAATGAGACGCCTATAATAACCACAGAAATTCACAAAACTCAACACAGCCTTTTTGTTATGAGGAATTGGCCAATTTACAACAGATTGAATTTTCTGTGTATCAGCTGATTTTCCTTTTTCAGAAACAATGTATCCTAAATATTCGACTTGTCTGCTGAAGAAAACACATTTCTTCTTATTTAGACGTAAACCTGCTTCTTGAAAACGAACAAATACCTTTTTTAAATTGGATATCATCTCATTGACTTTTCTAATACCATGACATCATCTAAATAAACTACAAAGAATTTTGAGAGATAATCTCTGAGTAACTTTTCCATCAAACGTTGAAAAGTCGCTGGTGCATTGCATAATCCGAATGGCATAACCTTAAATTGCCATAAACCTTTTCCAATTGAGAAAGCCGTGATTTTCCTATCCTCTTCCCAAATCTTGATCTGCCAGTATTCACTCTTCAAATCCAATGTACGAAACCACGAATATCCTGCAAGTTTATCAAGAGTATCATCAACTCTTGGTAGAGGGTACGAATCTTTAATCGTAATTGCATTCATTTTTTGGAAGTTAATACAAAAACGAATTTTTCCATCCTTCTTCTTCTTGGGAACTACAGATGAGCAATACGAACTATCTGATTCTTCAATGACTCCTTGAGAATGCATCTCAGTAATACATTCATCTAATTCCTTAATTTGATGAATAGGGGGTCTTCGAATAGGTTGTTTAGTTGGTTGATTATGGAGTAATTGAATTCTGTGTTCAACCAAATTACATTTTCCAGTAACGTCATCGTCTTGAAAAATTTCTTCGAATTCGTGTAGAAGATCCGCAAACTCCCGACGTTGATCTTGATCCAAGTTCTCTGAGTTCTTGTCAAAAATTTCTTGTAATGAGTCTGGTACAACCTTGCTAGAATCGACTATTCCTGAAATTTGTTTATTAATGATTGAACTTGGAGTATTTAAAATAATTTTAGTAATTAAATCTGTAATACCAGTTGCATCAAGAAAATCACTTCCAAGTATACAATCATCAATAATATTTCCGACAAAAACATCTAAATTAGCTACATGATCACCCAATTTTAACGACGCTGAAATCAAAAATTCAACTGGTACCTTTTCTCCAGTTGGATACTTAAGTATTGTAAAATTAATAGGAATTCTCATATCTTTTGATTCAACAAATTTTGAATTTGTAATAGCACATCAGAACCAGAATCTACTTTAAAAATACAAGCTTTATCATTAATTAAACCATCAAAATAAAATTTATTAGAGTTCCTATTAATTCTTCCAACATGGCAATCAATCCGATAAGAGTGAGAGTTTGTTGGAGTCTTGTCAAGTTCAGTTAAACTCGCTCCAGAAAGTTTAACATAACCTAGTTTCCCTGATTGGTTGACAAAGTCGGACAATTAGACTTAAAATGTCCTTTTTTACCACAATTTCAACACTCTATTCCTTTTACAAAATCTTAAAAATTCTGTCTGCCTGGCGGCTTAGATGAACTAACACTCTTTGGAAATGATGAAGAGGTATAATTATTTCTCTAAGCTAGATGTTGAAGTCGCTTGTCCTGATCTTCGATAACTTTAACTTCCATAGCTCTTGCCAGAGCAATTTGAAACGAATCAATTCTTTCTAATTGAAGAATTTTCCGAATTGAATTGTCGAAAATAGCAATTACAAATTGAGCATAGGCGATTTTATCTTGAGTTTTAAAAGGACAATCAGGATAAATCAAACCAGCTAATCTCATAAGATCAGCAGCTAATGTTGGAAAATCTTCACCCCGTTGTTGACGCCTGTTCTGAAATTGGAAATAATACGTTGGTGCAAAATGTACATCACCAAAACGTAACTCTAAACTTGATTTTAACTTATCAAAATCTATTGGATCAGTATCTTTATAGCTATCAAGAACAGATTTAGCTTTTCCTCGTAAAGAAGCAGCTAAAGCAACCATCATCCTAGCACTATCCCAATTATTTGGTCTAGCAATTAATTGAAATTGATTCAAAAACTCACGCAGTGGTGTTGTACCATCATAATTATCTGGTTTGAGATTATAACCTAAATTAATACTTTGTGTTGATTGTGTAGTGTCTAGTGGGTATACATTATTAGACCTTAACCTATAGGATGTGCCAGTCGCTATAGCAGAATTTGTGTTCATGTTTGTGTTAGAAATATTTGAACGACTTAGCTTAGTTAATCGACGTTCGAGATCCTGTTGTTTCCTTGTCCACTCTGACCGTTCTGCGAGTAATGCCTCGTTTGACCGTCTCTCGTTGTCTTCAACCAGGTGCTTCATTTTCTCCTCATAGTTCTCGCGAAGCCGTCTCTCGGACAGAAAATCCTGATCCCGTCGTCGAAGCTCGTCGGAAAGGTTTACTTCTTCCACAGAACGTTGAGTTAAGCGGACTTCCAAATCTTTTCGAGTATGTTCGTTTGCTAGTTGTATCTTCAAGTCCTATTCTTCCAAATCTTCGATGAGTATGTTCGTTTTCTAGTTGTATCTTCAAGTCGTTTATTTCCTTAATAGCAGCCACCAGTGTTGTGTGTGTCCGAAAACATTTGTGTCCTCCAGATTCTTCTGTTCAAGATCCAATAAATCCATTTCTCGTGAATCATCAATGGATTGTGCTGGAGCGTCCGGCTTGTGTGATGTTCTTGGAAGACTCTTGCTAGATCGAAGATGCATAAAATAATCACTCAAAAAAAAAACACTAGTATCCCGGACGAGCCCCAAAAATGTTATGATCAGGTTCGGGTAATACAAATAACAACACGTTATTTATAGAAAATCACTCTTGAACTCGGACTCTTTATTCGAACGTAAACATCAGCGTTCGTTCTCAACAGCTGACAGAACCAGACTGAACATAAACAACAACATCCGCGACGTCGTTGATCTCGTTGCTAAGGTCGCTATGCGCGATTCTTGGTGTTCGAATCGCGCAACGTTCAGGCTCGGTCACAATATTATTATATTTTGATTAATTTTTAGCAGTTATTTTTTCTTCGAGTGTGCTTCTAAAAGAATTTATCGATGACTGCTGTTCTTAACGAAGTCTTTCTGTATATAATACCTCAAGTTCTTCAATATTAATTTTTTCAAAATATTATTGCGTGAGTAACGTTTCTCATGATTGGAATTTTAGCAATTATGTCACAATTAATTTTATTTTTAGAATCTTGATATTAAAAAAATGATAAATTAAATATATCATTCATTCTAATAAAATGTTCTCGAATTTACTAATATTAATCATAGGCAAATATTAAATACAATAGCGACTGCAAATCCCACATAGCATGGAAGGTTAGGTAAAGCTTCCTGGATGCTTCCACGGAAGCTTGGAAACCTTTCAAAAAGCTTTAGTGTAACTTTCCTGGAAGACGGAAATGTCCGCGACACTTAAACCTCAGAAATATTTCAGTCAATATTACTAGTACTTTCTAGTTAACTAGTTACTAGTTACTAATACCATCTTTTTAAAATATTTTATTAAATATTGCAGTAATATCAATTAAAGCTTACTGAAAGCTTAAGAATGTTTTGAAAGGCCGTTCAAGCTACTGAGAAAGATTGCAGTAAGCTGTCACAAATATTGTAAAAAAATTTGAATAAGTTTCGTGGAATCTTTTAAAAAGCTATCATGTAACCTTCCTATAAGATGAAAATGACCGCGACACTTTGACGTAAAAAATATTTCAGGAATGATTACTTAAACATTCCAGGGATACTTTTTAAACATTTTTATGAAAGATTTAGTGAATGTCTATTGAAGCTTACTGAAAGCTTTTACCATTTTTTGAGAAGCCGTTTAACTTACTCAAAAAGATTACAGTAAGCGTTCAGCAAACTTCTTTAAAAATTTTATGAAAGTTTGAGCAAAATTTAATACAAGCTTCAAAAAGGCTTCCACTATGTTCTGAGAGGCCGTCTAAATTACTGTAAGCTTTTAAAAATACTTCTTAATTTTATAAATAACTGTCAAAATATATTGGTCAAGCTTACATTGTCCGCTACACTTACATTTCTTAAATATTACAGTTAAGATTTCCAGACTGTAAAACTAAAAAAGTTGTCTGAATATTAACATAAAATTTGTTACTTTTTAAAGTGTTTAAACAATTTTTGTTGATTATTTTTAGACAACTTTTTTAAATAATATTTTTTTGTAAAACCCTACATTCATCTGGAAACTATATGTGTTTACAGCATATCTATTAGTGTAAAAGTAACCTTCGAAACCCAAATCCTTAAGTAAGTCTGCGGTAGCTGAAAAATGGAAATTCTGAATTTTGGCCTTCTTACATTATACCTGAATATATAGAATAGTTTAATTTATTTTTTAAACAATTTGGGAAAAATATAAACAAAAAATTTTGAGTTTCGTCAAAACTTCTGGAAAATACTTTTTAGTGTATGGATGTGTGTGTGTGTGTGTGTGCGTGTGTGTGTGGATGTGTGTCGTAATATTTCTGGAACTACTCCGTCAATATCAATAAAATTTGACATGCATATCTATTTTTGGATTCTGAATTTGGAAAAAACAGTTTTTTTATTTTCTCAACTATTTTTTATATGGCCATTTTTTGATTTTTGAAAAACACTATTTTGCGTTTTTTTAATCATCGGTTGTTATAGTGTTGCAAATGTAATCGTGTTTCAAAGGATTAGAGTTAAGGTTGATAATAGTCGGTTGTAATCGTAATCGGTATTCAAACAATACTGTGAGATCGTGATTAATCGGTTCTTATAGTGGTGCAAATGTTATCGTGTTTTGAAGGATTAAAAAAAATGTGGCTGTCTCGGGGACAACCGATAGAAGTGAATACTTAAAAAGATGGTGTGGAATTTTGGAAAATTTTGAATAGTTTTGTTACCAGAGAATCAAACGTATACAAATTGAGAAATGTACTAGTCTTAGCAGCGGGACTGCAAGTGTACTTTATACTTCGATGCAAATTCAAATGCGTCTTCGTTGAGTGCAAAGTAGTAATACACAAGGATAAATATAATTGTGACTTTTTTGATAAATTTTTATAATTTTCTGATTTAGTGATTTTGATGCGTAAATCGCCGTTAAATATTAAAAAAAATTAGGATTGAAATACAAGGAGCATTAGAGTCTTTGATTGTATATTAAAAAAGATATAAATTGATTTACTTTTTAATTTTATAATAACTTTTGATTATTTAATTTAATTATATTTATTGTATGTTGTGATATATCTCCTATAAATGTTAATATTTATTTCGTTCTTTGTAATTAAGTTAAAAAATATCAATTTTGATATTACGACCAAACGTGAACGAGCGAGTCTTTAGGCTAGTTGTCAAATAAAGCGAAGGGATGTGAAACTACATATATTGTTATGAACCTTGTATCTACTCGGATTTATCTCTCAATAAATAAAGTAAAATAAAGGCTTCATGTCACAACCATTTATTATATAATCATAAATATATGAATTTTTATTTACTTGACACCATCAATCCTCACTCTGTACCATATGCACTTACATAATTTATTATAATTTAGTATTTCAAATATTAATTATAAATTTTAATATTTTCGCTTAATTAAACTCAAATTTCAGTGATGCAATTAAGAGATACTCATGATGCATTTCATATGCAAACATGAATTTTATTTAAATTAGAAATTTAAATTGGAGCCAAAAATAAGATCTTTCAATGTCGAATGCATCGCAAATTTCATTCCTTAAAAAATGCATCATTTTATCTTTAAGATATTCTCAAACTACTTTAAAAATAAAAGTATCAAAAGCAACTTGTGAATATAAAGTCAGCGTATTTAAATGTGATTTATAATTAATTACTCACGATTTAAAAAATTCGTCAGCTTCTTCAGTTGATCCCATAAAAGCTACGCGTCCTTCGGCAATCAATAGTATTTTACTAAACATACTAAATAATTCAGATGAGGGCTGATGCAATGTTGTGATTATTGTCTTTCCTCTACCTATAATAAAAATGTCAACATGTCATGTAACAATTTTAGTGGTTTTCGGCAACATTTCATGTAGAAATAAATTATCTGCACTACGAGCCTGAAAGTATAGAACAGAGATCCTTTGTGTGAGTAATTTTGTTCCAAAAGGTTCTATTCTAAGAGGTCGCTAAGAATTTTGCCGTGCGATTCTGTAATCCGACGCAAAGTGTTGTTATGTGTTTGCTTCGTTATAAAGCAATGAAAAATAATTTAACATATTATTTTATCCTACTTACATTATAATGTGTAACGAGGTGCGAAATCGGGTAGATTCGCGCATCGTTAAAACGCGACGTTGCGCAAGCGCGAGGCAAGATTCGGGGCCTTGTATATAGGTCGCGGTCCGTTGGACAGAGAGATAGCTTCCATCCATAGTTGCGAATGCGTCAGCTCTCTTGTGTGAGACTGACTGAATCGAGCAACGACCGATAGCGTGCGAGAGAGTGAGAGTGTGTGTAAACGCGAGAAGAAGACGTCCCTGCCAACTCCGGCTTCCATAGTGAAGGACGACTCGGCCTGTCGATCAGCGACCGAACTAGAGGACGGCAGCTCCTGCGAGTGAGCCAGCAACACCATCGGCGTAGAGTATGTGTGAGTGTGTGGTCCGTGCTTACCGAGAACAGCGACAGCGAGTAAGTAGGGATGAGTCCTTTTGTTTGTATCGCGTCAGCAGTAGCAGCGGCTACAGCTTTGTGACTTGGTGCAGCAGCACCGAGTATCGGCCTTTTCATTCGCGCGCGTACGCTTCGCGAGATACTCTCCACGCCGAGTCAACATCGAAATGACTCGGCGCGCATTTGTGTAGAAACAAGATTAGCCGCACAATATATTATTACTTAATTTAATTTAATCATGATTCGTTTATTTTCCCGAGTTGTTCTCTCCCGTTCCCTACGTCCTTATCGCGAATCTATTGATATGTTATCGTACTTACTTTGCGTTCATTCTGCTATCGGATCTGCTGCTAGTATTGTCAGGAACAATCGACTAAACGTGTGCAGGGATATTAATAAGATATAACTCATGATTGTAGTTTTAATTAAGAATTCATTCTTTATACTGTTAGATCGATTTCGCGACTTAATTACTGGTAGCTCTGTCAACAGCCCGGAATGTCATACATATGCTTATTCTTGCTGTAATATGTGAATTGATACAGTCGTACATAAAAAAGGTACTCGTCGCGCCATCTACTGGTTGACGACGATTTCGTGCAACGAGACAAGCTCGAGCAAACGCGATCATAGTGCGCATGCCTCCCGCACTATGATCGCGTATATACTCTAAGCGCATACTAGCCAAAACTATCTCCATGTCGTCGCTCAAGCCGGCCTACCTGGAGGTAGTTAACATCTTAACAGCGCCGGCACTTTCAGCAGCCACGCGCCGAACGCAGGCCCTTCCAGCAGCCGCTCCAGACGCGCAGACACCTATAGCAGCCGCACCAGACGCGCAGGCATTTTCAACAGCCGCGCCTCCAGCGCAGGCACAACCAGTAGCTGAGCCATCAGCGCAGGCACACCCACGTACGCCGCGCAATCATCGCCCGAGGCAGGGCCTTCCACCCAGGGGAACTCAGCACCAGCAATATTCGCACCGACTCATCGAGCGCTGGTGCCATCTGCCCTGGCGCCTCTAACATCTTCTCCGCAGGCCGCCGCCACATCTCTCCAAAAGCAAAGGAAACCGTTTCGTTCTGGACGCAGAGCACGTCTGGCACTAGCGGGATAGTAGCTGTGGCGGTAAGTGCTGGGCAACATTAGCGCCGGCGTAAGCAGACGCTCCAGCCCAGGCCCGACTTCACATAACAAGTCCGGCTGCCATCGAGCTGAGAGCGTCACCTAGCCGACGCCACACCGTGTCTAACGGGTAGCGCGCACCCGTTCGTCATTTTCGGCTCGGCCGCCGAACAACCTAGTCGCTTTTATTTCTAAGCTTAATTTTATTGCAATAAACTCGTCGTCTTTCTCAATTCTTATAAGTCGTGTGAAAAGTTATTTTAACCCGGCTTTACCTCATCATAATTTCATACTCATAGTCTAACAATTTTAATATCCATATTTGTACTCTTTTATTATTATCTACCGATTTTAACTATACCAATGGCTCGTGATCTGTTACAATCACAAATTTATTTCCATATATATAACTCTTGAAAATTTTTATGGCATACATAATTGCCAAAGCCTCTTTCTTATTTGTCGCATATTTCGTTTCAGCTGGTTGCAATAATCTAGATGCATAAGCTAAAGGTCTTTCTTTGCCTATTTCACCTTAAGAAATAACACATCCTAGGGCATATTGACTTGCATTACTTGTAATTATAAATGGTTTGTCAAACTGTGGATATTGTAAAACTGGAGCAGAACATAACATATTTACCAGTTTATCAAAAGCTGTTTGTTGTTCTTTTCTTTAAATAAACGGTCTATCTTTTTGTAATAATATTGTTAATGGTTTTGTAATATCGGCAAGGTTTTTTATAAATCTTCTATAATAGTTAGTAAATCCTAAAAATTGTCTTACTCTCTTTACATTTTTAAGTATAGAAAACCTTTTAACGGCTTCTATTTTCTTTTCGTCCGGCCTTATCCCAACTTCGCTAATTATATTCCCTAAGAAACAAACTTCTGTTTTACCAAATTCACATTTCTGGTTCTAATTTCAATCCTGCTGCTAACAATGCTTCTGCTATTATATTAGGTTTTTCATCCAATTCTTCCTTTCAATCTCTAAAAATAATAATGTCGTCAATATAATTTTAGCATATTTTATGAATGTATTCGGCTAGGACTGTATTTATCACTCAAACAAGAAATTCAAATCTTCCCAATGGCTGTACACTAAACGCAGTTTTTTCTATATCTAAAAATCTTATTTTCACTTGATGAAACCTTAATTTTAAGTCTAAAATCAAAATATTTCTTGTTTCCAATGAAATCTAAAATTTTGTTAATATTTGGAAGTAAATAAGGGTCCGCTATAGTGACCTCATTTAGTGCCCTGAAGTCAATCACTAACCTGTATCTCTTCTCTTTCGTTACAAGTTCTTTCATTGGCACGACTAATGTCGGTGCATGGAATAGGCTTTTTGTATTTCGGATTACTTTATTTATGACTAATTTCTTTGTTTTATTGATGGCATTCCCTTTCTTTTTGTGCTCTAATGGAAACTGCTTTGCATAAATAGGTTTATCTGTTGTTAAATTTATTTCATGTTGTTCTACGTTACACGTTCCTAATTCATCTCCTTCGATCCAGAACACATCTGAATATCTATTTGTGATTCGTTCAATTCTTTCTTGTTTCTTTTTACCACCATTTTTCATCTGTAATTTGTTTCGTAATACTTCCTGCCTACTAGGTATCTTCAGTTTGCCTTGTTGAGTCCTCTTTAATGCATCGATTGCTTCTACTGTTAGAATTAAACTCTCATCTATGCCCAGTTCGTCCATTAATTGAGCTCCTTTAGGAATATAGTCAATATCGAATAATATATTGATATTTCTTTCCATCAAACATCAATTTTTGTTCGGCTTTCGACAATTTTTCTTCAGTTTCTTTCATTGTTGTTAATATGTCCTAAGAATTACATTCTCTGCTTTAGCATTGATTTCTTGCGAGTTTTGCTCCTCTTGCAATCCTACGTTAATGTTATATATACAATTTTCAATATTCTTATTATTGATTTCCAAAAATTCTCTAAAATTTTCTGGCTTTTTTTCGTCTGTATTATTTTTGTTTATTATTCCCGCCTGAGTATCATTACTGACTTCTTATTCGTTATTTAATTTTATATGATATACTTCTAGTTTCTCAGAATCCGTAACGTTCACTTCGCTATCGCATTTCTCCGACTTTTCTGTATTTGACACATTTTGTTCATATAAATCTCTTGTTTTTATTGAATTTGCTGTGTCATAATCTGTTTCAAGTGCATTAGCCTCATTATTTCTCATCCACTCGTCCCGAGGAGGCTTTACTTGTTTCCCACACGATTCATTTGCTGATCTGCAATTTAAGGCATTCCTTTATCGTATGGTTTGTATTTTTGCAATAGCTGCAAAATTTATTTGCCCTTGATTCCAATGATTTGATTTCTTGACTATGCTCTACTGTGTGTCTTACAATCTTCTTTACAATAACTGCAATTTTTCCGCCTTCGAACCATATTTTCTAAATTCTTTAATTTTTTGCCCTCTTGTATTAAATGTCTTCTCACTTTAGAATACTCGCAAATTATCTGTTTCTAATTAGGATTATTTGAATTTTTGTTCTGATTATTATCATTGTTATTCTTTCTGAATAATCGTGGCCTTTTTGTGGGAAGCACATAAAGGCCTAGTTAGAATAAATTGATTTTATTTCGGAATTTTTAGAAAGGAATGAGTGGTTCTATTAATTGCACTACACCAAATTACAGGGTAAAGACTTTTGGCATAAAAACCCTTTTCATTTTATGATTATACTACACTGAATACACTTAAATTAAGATGAACAGAAAAGAATTAATATTTAATACGAAATATGAAAACGAACAAAGCCCGGCGTGACGTCGCGAAGAACAATGGCGCAACGCACACGACCAACACGTGGTTCTACGGTTAGGTACAACGAAATTATAATCCGAAGCATACACATACACAATTTCGAGGCAAATAAATGCGATTTGAATGTAGGCAAGAATGCCTGGCAGTCTCTAAGAGACAGAACGATTCGATATGAGCAAGTATGCTCGACAGTCTCTAGGAGACAGGGTCGCAAGGGAGCTCCGCACGCTTCGAATGATAGTCGGTGACTGACGGACAAGCCTCGCGAAAGAGCGGGAGAGTCCCGCTCAAGATGGCGGAGGCAGCAACGCGCGGTGCTGCCACCGCGCTAGACTCAGTAGGCACATACATACACACACACTCATTCGGTGCGCGCAGGCGCAAAACGTAATATGTACACGTTCAATGCTCAATTAGCATTGGATAAAATGTTGCGATGCAACACTTTCTATAGTAACTATTATAGTTGTTGTAATTTTAATTTTTATATGAGGCATTGGAATTATTCGTAGTTTGTTGCTGAGCCATTAATTTGGGGCAGTATTTTCCTGAATTACCTTTTTCGTTGCAAATTTAGCATTGGATATCCTGTCGACATGTTTTTGTTCTTTGTTGTGCTATTGATATTCTTCTTTGCATTGTTCAGCTTCATGATCATTTTTATTACAAATTGCACACATTAGAAATTTTCTATTCATTAATATTGGACAGTATTTCAATACATGTCCCCGTTGGTTACATCTTTTGCATGTTATATCTGGGCATTCTTTTATTGTATGAGTTGTGCCATTGCAGAATTCACACGTTCCACTTATTTGTTCTTGATTTTTACAATAAGTAGGGTTATGTCCGCTTTCTTTGCATTTCCAACACAATTCGTACTCTATTATAAATAAGCATTGAGTTACAGTGTGACCCATAACTTGGCAATATTGGAAATGGTTGCCTTTGATTCTATTCATTTTTCAGGCATCTATTAAATGCCCGTGATTATTACAGAATTTATTTTTGCAGTAAACACGGGCTACTTTATGCCTCATGTCCATAATCTTAACAAATCTGACACGAGTATATGGCAACGCTTGTGTTTCCTGTTATAGCCACTTGATTGCTGAAACTGCAAAATACTTCATTTGCTTTGCCAAATATCAAGTCTCTTCTGTTTAATCTCATCTCTACTTCTATTGCCTTTTGTATAGCATCACTTAAATCCCTCGTTGCTCCTAATTCTAAACGTATTTTCTGCCGTAATACTTCTACAAAGGCTAATAGAGTTTCAGCATTTATTTTAGTTTCGAAACTTTGTTTTTTTTCTGCTGTGTATGCTTCTACTTTCTTACTGTCCTTTACTTACAATACTAATTCTTACAATCTGTTAGCAAAACTGAGTACCGTTTCGTCTGAATTTTGCAAACTTTTCGCTATTTTTTCATAAAGTGCTGCCATTTTATCAGTTGATAAATAAATCTGTCACACAGCTTTAATAAAATCTTGAATATTATTAACTTCTGCATTTAACATAGCATAGCCCTGTACATATCGCCTTTTAGTTTAATTTCAACTATTGGAATTTAATTTGCTTTTTTTATGCTTTAATTTTTTTACATATTCATTAACTGACATAGATTTTCTGTCAAATTCTGGTATTAGATTAGCTAAATATTTTTGCGATAAACGCAACTGCGGTGGCGCTTATTGTTATCGATCATTTAGCGCCTCGCCGTCTATGGTGTTTTCTAATAAGCTGTCTAAATTAAAATTAAAGTCAAATGTACTCTGTGATTTTTTTTTAAATTGCCAATTAGACTTGTCTGCTCGTTAAAACCTTCTATGTCTATCAACAATATGCCTGCTTTGAACTATTATCAAATTTCCAATATTCTGCTTTTCTAATCGCTGTCAGCGGTGTTCCTGGTGTAACTGGTGCTACTCTTTGTTCTTCTTTAGATATTTCAGTAAATTCCTGTTTATTAGGCGTAGTTGGTATATCAATAGTTAAATGGGCTTTGTTACGTCTTGAAATCGCCTTTTTTATTGCCCCTGTAAAATTTTCTTTGTTTGTCTGTTCTAAATTTGTTTCATGCTCTGATTTGTCTATATTTTTAACTGTTGTTTTATTAAATGTTTTAGTATTGGGTACTGATTCTTCGTCTTCTCTTTGTGCAGTTATATTGTTTGCTGGTGGTGATCGAATTACTTTGTTACTTCTCGCAAACAGTGTTTGATAGTTGGGAATTATTATTTGAGTCTGCAATTAAGTGTTATTACGAACAACGCTCCTTATTAATTTCTATCTTAGTAGATTTTTCCGATTGCCATTCATTTGGTGCTCTCCTTTTAGTTATCATTTTATTCATTGCAAAATTTTATTCAGCGCGAATTTTTAATTTTTATATCGCATACAAATCGTTGTTGTCCTACTTATATAACAATACGTGGCCTACTTTTCGAGTTTTTGCAAACTACATAAGTTTCGGTCAGTTCAATTACCGCGGCTATACGCGTGACACAGTAATTTGAGTCGACTCTACTATATAAGTATTCTTTGGACGGTTTTAGGCTTTGAACTGATTTTTCGTGATTCTAAAATCTTATTCTAAAATTTATTTATTTTTATTCAATTCAGCCGTAGCAAAATCAAATAACTCTTCAAATTTATTACCGATTTTCATTTAGAACTCTGATCGTTCTACTTGGTTGTTTACTATTTTTAGCTGCTTGCGATCGGAAAAATAAATCTATTTTCTTGTTTAATTGTCTTAATTCTTCTATTAATTTAGATTTTTCGTTCGATAGTTTCCGTAAAAATATCCTTTCACCACCTCTTTTGTGATTATTCTTTTTCACCGTATCTACCACACTAGTATAATCATTGAATCGTTCATTGAATGAAATACGTGCGTTTATATCGATAAATAAATTCACTTCTTACATAGCAAATTAGAATATGCACGAAATTAATTGTTTTGCACATGTTTCAAATATTGTGAATTGACCTGGTTTTTAAACTTACACAAGCGCTGCAGATCCAAAGCGCTGCGTTCTATCACCTTGCTGACACTGCAGCGTAAGGTAAGTGCGACCGTCGATGAGCGCAAACAGGTCACTCACTTAAATTTTCTGTGAACTCGCGATTTTACATTTTTCTTGTTTGATTGCTTTTGCATTCTTTATATTTTATTTATTTCCGTTTAGTTAGGTATAACTTTATAAATCTGTTTATAAACCGTATTTTCAAGGCTAGAGAGTTTTCGTGCTACTATGTGCTTTTTAGGAAATGAGTAATCGCTATTTATGCAGATCACAGGATGAGTCACTTTTCAGCGAGCTTTAGGATCAAGAAGACTGACCGCTATTTTAGTAGATCTAGGGGAAAGTTGCTACTGAGCAAACTTGAGAAAAAGGTTACATTCGCACTCAGCAAAACTTGATTCATACGGTTTTAAAACGCAGTCACTTTTAGAATTTTTGTCTTATTTTTAGATTGCTTTTTTAGATTTTTAGATTTGTAGTTGTTTCTATTGCATTTATAAATGTTCTGATATATTTTATCTGTTTGTAAGTTTTCCTTATTTTATAACAAACGTCTAGCGTTCGATTCGTACCGGAACCACTGCTAAGTCACAACCCGATCTATTAATATGTTATTGTACTTACTTTGCATTGATTCTGCTATCGGCTCTGCTGCTAGTGTTGTTAGAAACAATCGACTAGTCGTGTGCAGGGATATTAATAAGATATAACTCACGATTGTAGTTTCAATTAAAAATTTATTCTTTATACTGTTAGATCGATTTCGCGACTTAATTATTGACAGCTCTGTCGACAGCCCGGAGCATCGTAGCAGAGTCCAGTTTGAGTGATTAGTATCGCCTGATTGCACCTCACTTTTGGGCATATTCATAACCTCGCTGATCTACTTAACGTACGCACTCAGCAATTTTATGTTTGCTGAAGAATTTCATTGTCCACCTTGAAACTACAGTTGTGCATTATGAATCGACATTGAAATGAGAAAAAAATTATCGTAAATCTTGTTCAACGGAATTACACTGAGTTTTACATCTTCATATGGAACCAAAACAATATGACTCGATAAAGTCGAGAAAAAGACCACCACTAGCTACACATCAATAATCACTAACGAACGAGTACAATATCAATTATACAATAAGAAAAAAGCTTACACTCTTGCAATTGTTCCACAGAAGATGACTTTTGAGGGAATTGTTAATATGATTGAGTATATCGACTACACAATTGAGGCATGTGTAAAAATAGCCTCTGCAGTGTTACAGTGTAGTACCGATATTATTAATAATGTCTATGAAAAATTTATCGAAAAACCTGTACTCCCTCAAACTAAACCCTATGTTAAGCAGTATTTACGCTCGAAACCTACTAAAATTAAAAATACAATATCAACACTAACTTTGACAAGAATTTTAATAAAAATTATTTTTGAGTAATTTTTAGTGATCTATGAACGCTGTATTGTAATATAATATCAGAAACTGTAATTGAAAAATTTATGGCACCTAAGTAAATATTATTACTGTAAATTATCATTCAATAAATATTGTAAATGCCACACATGATTAAAATATATCTACAGAAAATACGAACCTGCTTTTCCTTTTTTATCGAAACTAAACCATCAGTCAAACACGTATCCGCACCTTTTATTTATTCAGTTTAATGCAATTATTACCGATATTTATTATTATTATTATTATTATTATTTATTATTATTATTTTTTTTTTTTTGAGAGGTGTTAGTGAATCCTTGTAACGAACAACTGGTACTTCCTGACTGAAGCGCCAAGTGTGAAACTCAGCTGCGGCGGCGGTCCCTACTTACTAAACACACGTCTTCCTGTACGCCCGACACCAGCCCGGCACTGTTTATCACATTACTTTAGGCTGGGCCGCTGTCTTTGCGTGACCTTTATCACGCACTCATTCTTTGATATTCCAATTATTTAATGTCCAGCAGACATACTTTTTCTCTCATTCACTCAGTTCTCCAAACATCCATCCGCTTTCTTACCTCGCAAGATATCACCAACGTATGATGCAATGTTTGTCCAAGCATCTCTGGTCGTTAACATAAGTGTCGTCACGTTGTCTGGTGTAATCGTCGTTCCCAATAGTGTCTCTAATCTCTGTCGTAGCTCGATCCAACGGTCACACACGAAAAATGTGTGCTCCGCGTCATCCCAAGCTTGTCCACAGTACGTACAGTCAGGTGAAGTCACTCAGTTCATTCTATGAAGATACCTTCGGAAGTACCCGTATCTAGACAGAAATTGGGTAAGGTAGAATTGGGTAAGGTCCATCTCGCCGTGCTTCCTGTCGTTTCACGATTCCACCTCAGGTAACAGTCTGTGTGTCCGTCGTCCTTGTGTATTCGTTGTCTATCTTGTCTGCCATTCTTCCAGTGTCTTTGTTTGTTCTTCCGTCGCAGCGTCTGCCCTCCCGACGTTCGTGTTTCTTGCGTATAGACGTTTCCGCTTGTACGCGAGAAGGTTGATCAGTATAACGCCTGCTATTACAAATATTGCATTCTCTGATACAGTCTGGTACGTGCACGCAATTCTCAGCGCCCCTATTCGTTGCACGCTTGTCATAGCTTTCGCTCGTTCATCGAGCATGATCGAGTGAGTAACGCTCATAAGTAGTTGGCGTATACTTGGTCTTCGGTCCTCGTGTGTTGGACATAAGTCTGCTTAAAGCCTTTGTTGTCTGTGCTGCTTCGGTCGCTGCGTTTCGTATGTGAGCCTAGAAGGTCAGTTTTGTATCTAGAGTTACCCCCAGGTACTTAACTTCGCTTTTGGTCGTCACCTGCTCCATCCCAATTGTCATCGGTATAATCGTGTCAATTCGTTTTGTTGTAAACAGGAGCAACTCAGTCTTTTGTAGAGCAAATTTCAGTCCATGTTCTGTAATCCATGTGCTTACGTGTCTCATCACTTGGTTCAATTTTAGCTGTGCCAAGTCAGAGTTTCGTGCTGTAATTACAGCCGCCACGTCGTCCACGTATGTGATAAGGCACATATCAGTAGGCGTGTCCAGTCTTAATAAACCGTCGTACAGTACATTCCAGAGCTTAGGACCCAGAATTGAGCCATGTGCGACGCCTGCTGTCAGTCGTTTTCGTCGCGTTCCATCAGTCGTCTCATATGTTACATAACGGTCTCGTAAGTAGTCTTTAACAACTTGTACGCAGGCACCCGGAAGGTTGTTTCCAGCGCCTCCAGGATATCCGCCTACCTCGCAGAGTTGAAAGCGTGTTAAGGCCGTCAGCTGCCCCCATAGACAAGGGGATCCAGGGGTCAGACACATGCTGGGATGAAGAAAAATGCTTATAGTATGAGAACCATAAACGAACTCGGGGAAAACCCACAGGAGAACCTGGAATTTAAAACTTTAAGGGTGCCAACAACACAAGACGGTGGATATCCAATTCACAAATCAAGCATCAGTACCAGTATAGGTAGCGCTATGAGTACTGCAGGATATCCATACGAGAGTGAACGGTAGGCGAAGAGAGCCAGAATACAAGGGAATGGGTACAAGCCCATGCTAGCTTGCGTGACAAGATAAGGGAGGTGAGAGATATGACCAGGGAAATGACCAAATCCCTAGATAAGCAAAGGGGCGTGAACTGCAAGATTAATGATGGATTAGCCTTAATAGGATCAATGTTGATCAAAGCTGTCACGATTCTTGACAAGATAGAGGATGCTGTGAAGAGGCAGCCTCTCCAACAACCTAGAGCGGACAATGCAGAGTCCTAAAAACGGCAAAGTCGAAGAAGAGGGCACGAGTACCATCTGACGAAGGCGGCGGTACTCTTACCAAAAAAGGCAAGAAGAAAGCAAACAGTGCACCCTCAACAAGTAGGGATAGCGAGGGTGATGCACAGACTTCTCGTAGTCAGACACAATGGGAAGTAGCAGCGAGCAGGAAGGCAAAAAAGAAACAACAGAACAAACTGGGGCAAACCCAAACGAAAAAGAAAGAAGAAAAGGCTCCACGTCAGAGGACGGATGCTATCTTTATAAAACCAGAGCAAAACTCATGCTGATATTCTGGGACAGATAAAGGTGCAGGAAAAGCCGGAATAACTGAATACGGAGGTCAAGTTTGTCCGTAAAACAAGACAAAATGGCATTCCAGTGGGGGTAGGTAAGAGCAACGACAAAATAAAGTCATTGCAAAAAGCTATTCAAGACGCAATCGGACAAGTAGGCACGATTGAGAACAATATCTCCAAGATAACACTAGAAATCAGGAAAATCGATGGACTTTCGACAAAGGAAGAGGTCTATCGCGCTATCGCGGCCGTGAGGGACTGTGGCAAAGAGGATGTTAAAATCCATCTGTTTGAGCCAAACACGAGAGAGCAGAGGATGGTAGTAGTTGAATTGGATCAGACCATGGCCGCCGCCCTGCTCAAAAAGGGAAAGATTCGCATCGGTTAGGTAAACTGCCGAGTGTGGGTGCAAGCGAGCATCACGCGTAAAAGTCAAATGCAAAGGTCCTGACACTCGGAGCACTAGCTGTTGGAATGTGTCGACCCAACGGATAAAGTGTATTCTTTGCAAAGACGCCAAGACGCCTAAAGACAGGACGATGCACACTTCAGGCATCAGAGCGTGCGCAGTCTTCTGGACGTCTCTAAATGCAAGCAAGACCCAAAGATAATGGCGAGGATACTTCAAGGATACCTGCACAGAAGTAGGCTTGCATATGATCTGCTAACCCAACACATTAGGGAGCAGAAAGTGGACGCCCTACTGATCAGCGAACAATACAAGAATCAAGACCCACCCTTTTGGGTGTCAAACGGCGAAAAAATCGCAGCCATTTGGGTGCCCGGGTACGGATTGGCGAATACGGGTACGGGAGAAAACTACGTAAGGGGAAGGATGGGTCGCATATCATTCTTCAGTGTATATCTGTCACCGGATCTAACTGCCGACTTTACAAGGAAACTAGGGTCATTGGAGGACGCTATTAAAGAGGTCCCCGGGAGAATCATTATCGGGGGCAATTTTAACGCGGGGGCCACGGAACGGGGCATGCCAATGACGAACCCAAGAGGCAGAGCCATCCTCAAGATGGCAGCTAGGCTGACCTTGATAGTAGCGAACGAGGGTATTACCACTACCTACCGTAGAACAGGCTTTGGGGAATCCATACCGGATGTAACCTTCCATCCAATGGGATCCCGCACGAATTAAGCGGACGCGAAAGAGTAGAGATAAAAGTAGAGACAACTACTAATCTGATTACTGAGATCTGCAATGCTACCATGCCCAGGGTGTCTACCAGCCACCAGAGAAGATTGGTGTACTGATTGACAGACGACATTGCGGAACTTAGGAAAGAAAATTTCCATGCTAGAAGAAGGGCCTGGAAACTCAAAGAGCCTGGAAACAGAATAGGCCTGAAGCCCGGGACCTTTCCAAAAGATAGGACAAATCGCGAAAAATTCTCAGAGACACGATAAAAAAGAGTAAGCGCCGCTGCTGGACAAAGATAATCGACGACATCGAGAAAGACCTATTCGGCGATAAATACGCGATCGTTACACAAAATATGGGCGAAATGAAACGCACGGAACCTATAGAAAAATTAATTGATGCGCTGTTTCCCACACACACCATCAGATCCCAGACAGAAGCAACGGAAATACCGGAAGACGAGATACCTCTTTTTTTAGAAGGCGAACTCATCGCGGCAACTTCGTCCCTTAAGAGTGGCCGGGCACCAGGACTGGATGGCATCCCCCTATGGAAATGCTCAGAATCGTAGCGTTTCAACGGCCTGAGCTGCTCTTGGAGATGTACAACCAGTGCCTGGTGCAGGGAGTTTTTATTTTTCGCTTTCGCATTCCTTCGGGGGGTCACCTGTCTTCAGCTATGCTAGCCGTCAACCAGTCTTGTAAACAACCGTCATTGTTTTTTGCGCGGAGAACCGGCTCCACGTACATCGTTATCTTGTCCCAATTCTGCTTGCTGCCAAGCATCGTTTCGACTACAGTCTCGGGCGTGAACGCCCCTATTGTCAGCTTCAGTACTCTACGATTTTCAGCCCAGCGGGGCAGTCAAAAAACGTGTGTCTAACGTCGTCCCGGTTGTCATCGCAGTACTTACACCCTGGTGTTGCCACCCTGTTCATCGCGAACAGGTAACTCCTAAAGTATCCGTGACCAGAGAAAAATTGGGTAAGGTAAAAGTTGATCTCCCGCCATTTCCTGTCCACCCACGGATCTACATCTTTTATAAGGGTCCTAGTCCATCTAGCCTTTGGATAATCGGTCCACCTAGTCTGCCAATTGCACATTGTTATTTCTTTTTCTTCCACGGCAATCGAGATGCTACTCGATGCTAAGCAAGCCTCGTAGATCCGCTTGCGTTCGATCGCAAATTTACCCAGCCGATGCAAATCTTTCC
Source organism: Nasonia vitripennis (assembly GCF_009193385.2). NCBI lineage: Eukaryota > Metazoa > Arthropoda > Insecta > Hymenoptera > Pteromalidae > Nasonia > Nasonia vitripennis. The sequence continues at coordinate 255,863 of NW_022279659.1, forward strand.
CTTTCTGAGCAGTGCGGCGGCCTTGGTCTGGTCCAATTCGACCACTGCCATCCTCTGCTCTCTCGTGTTTGGCTCAAACTCAAGATGGACTTTGGCATCTTCTTTGCCGCAGCCTGTTGCGGCTGTGATAGCACTGTTGATCTCTTCCTTCGTCGTAAGACTATCGATGTCTGTGATCTCTAGTACTGTCTTGGAGATCTTGCCCTTAATTGTGCCTGCTTGTCCGATTGCTTCTTGGATGGCCTTTTGAAATGACTTCATTTCGTCATTGCTTTTGCCCACCTCGACCAGAACGCCGCCTTCTCTTGTTATGCGAACAAACTTAATCATCGTGTTTAGCTCTTCCGGCTTTACCTGTGCCTTCATCAGAGACAAAATGTCAGCATATGTCTTGCCACTCTCCGGCTTTATCAGAATGGCGTCTGTCCGATGACGTGGAGCCCTCTCTTCTCTCTTTTTTGGTTGGATCTTCTCCGGCTTTACCTTCTGTTTCTTTTTAGCCTTCCTGCCAGCAGCTACTTCCCATTATGTCGGACCATGTGAAGTCTGGCCGTTCCACTCGCTGTCCCTACTTGTCGAGGGAGCACTTACATCCTTCTTGTCTTTTTTGGCGGGGGTACCGCTGCCTCCATCAGATGATGCCCGCACCCTCTTCTTTGATTTTACCGTTTTTTGAGGCTTTGCATTGTCCTCACTAGATTTTTTGGGGGACTGCCTCTTCGCGACATCTTCCATCTGGTCAAGAAGCGTGAAAGCTTCGATCATCATAGATCCTATTAAGGGTAAGCCTTCTTGGATCTTGATATTCACGCCCTTTTGCTTTTCTAGGGTTTTGGTCATTTCCATGGCCGTTTCACGCACCTCCCGTAGCTTGTATCGCAGGCTGGCGTGGGCTTGTAGCTAATCCCTTATGGTCTGGCTCACTTCTTCTACCGCTGCGTTCTTGTCATATCGGTATGCTGCAGTACTCATGGCGCTGCCTATACTGGTACTGCTGCTTGATTTGTGGATTGGATATCCACCGTCTTGTGTTGTAGGCACCCTTAAGGTTTCAACTTCCAGGTTCACCTGTGGGTTTTCCCCGAGTTCGTTTGTGGTTCCCATATTATAAGCATTTTTCTTCATCCTGGCATGTGTCTGACCCCTGGATCCCCTTGTCTATGGAGGCAGCTGACAGCCTTAACACGCTTTCAACTCTGGGAGGTAGGCGGATATCCTGGAGGCGCTGCAAACAACCAACAACAACCCATCGGCCTGCCCTTCATGACACGCGCTGCCATACCGTCGTCTCCCATTCTCGCTACGTGCCCAGCCTATCCCAATCTGTGTGATTTTATTATTCTGTTAATATTTGGTGACGAGTACGGATTATGTAACTCATCATTGTGTAGTCTCCTACATTCCCCGGTTTCCTCATCTTTCTTCGGCCAGTATATTTCTCGCAAGACTTTATTTTTAAATACCCTAAAACGATTGTCTGCCTGCTTAGTGAGAGCCCACGTTTCGCACCCGCACCGAACCACCGGCAGTATTATTGTCCTGTATATTCTAATTTTAACGTTTTTAGACAACAGCCTCGAGGTAAGTAAATTACTCACAGCGTACAAGCAAGCATTACCCGAACGGAGTCTCTTGTGTATTTCGACATTCATCTCGTTCCTATCATTTATGGACGTACCCAGATACCTGAATTCGCTAACCTTTTCAAAAGTAAAATTCCCAACTCTGAGATCTCCCTCCCCTCTGCAGATGCCTAGTTTATCCACAATCATGTACTTTGTTTTTAATTCACTCACTTCTAATTCTGTATACTACACCGCTTTTATGAGGATTTCCGCGTTTCTTGCTACAGTTTTCCTACAATCCCCAAGTATATCCAAATCATCTGCGCAGCCTAGTATCTGCGTTGTACCATTAAGCATTGCGCTCAGCTGGCTAACCTGCATTTTTCTAACAACATACTCTAACGTTAAGTTGAACAGCACCGTACAGAGTCCATCCCCTTGTTTTAAACCATCGCGTACCGTGAAGGGTTCTGATACATTACCACCTACTCGGACCTCTCCCGTGCTTCCATCCAGACATATTTGAATCAAACTCACGAGTTTTTTTGGTACACCGAGAAGTACTAGAATTTGATACATTTTGCTTCGCTTAATAGAGTCGTACGCTTTTTTAAAATCTATAAATAGTTGGTGTATGGTTTCGCAAAATTCCCACTTTTTCTCTAACAACTGTCTTATGGTAAACATTTGATCGCTCGTCGATCTGTTGCGCCGAAATCCGCACTGATAATCTCCTACTATATCTTTCGCGAATGGAGTGAGTCTAGCTTGTATTACGTTTCACAGAACTTTGTAGCACGTTGCTAAAAGTGAAATACCCCTATAGTTATTGCAGTCTGTCTTATCCCCCTTTTTAAAAATCGGTATAATGATAGATTCCTTCCAATTTTCGGGTATTGTTTCATTTTTCCAGATGGCACATACTAGTTTATAGATTTTGAAAGTGAGCTCGACGCCCCCATATTTGAGTAACTCAGCTGGTATAGAGTAATTTCCCGCGGCTTTGTTGTTTTTTAGTTTTTTAATCGCGGCCTCTACTTCTTGGTAGCTCGGTTCCCTCACGTGGGGTTCAGCAGTGTGAATTTCGTCCCCTAATTCTTCGCTATTTTCGTGCACGTTTAATAATTTATCGAAATAATTTTTCCACAGTGACAGTAATTCGTTGTCATTTGTTACGAGGTCTCCGTTTTCGTCCTTCATCAATTACGCTCTACTCCTAAAACCCTTTCTGGCGTTAATCCCTCTGTACATTTCGCGTGGGTTATTTTCCTTACTGTTAGTTTCTATTCTCCTAATAAGATTCTTTTGATACTCCCGCTTCTTATTTCTGTAGATCGCGCTCCTCTGTTTCCTTACGTTAGAATACTCTTCTACGGTTCTAACGCTTCTATTTTGTAAGCTATCTAATTTAGCCTTTTTGCGCCTTTCAAACCAGAGTTCGCACTCTTCGTCAAACCATGGTTTGCTCTTTGGCTTTTTCTTTTTACCCAGTACTTTGTTCGCGGCCTCTTTTACAGTTATTTCGATGTCCCCCCCATAAGATATTCAGTTCGTCATTCCACTCCGGCGATGTGTTTGCTTCTTCAAGTGCCTGAAACCTGATTAATTTCTATCTGGTACCTAATTCGCTCTGTTCTATCTCGTAGTTTTTCAATATCGAAGCTTTCTACCTTGTTTGTTCGCTTACTATTTTGATTCGCTACTAATCTAGCTCTCTGTTACAATGCCGCTACCCTAAGCGGGTCTTGGGCGTTGTCGTCCAGATCAGATGGGCGGGTGCCTATCACCACTACACAGCGCGTCCTCAGGTGGCGGATAGAGGAACAGCCCCTGAGAAAGAGGTTAGCTGCAAATAAATTGAATAAGCAGCCGCGGACAGCCGATAGGAACAGGCGTGGGTGTGATGAGCCCACACTGTCGAACGCATTCATCTAGAAACACTACGCAAGCACCACAATAACAAAAAACACTTCACATTATCTCTTATCTCTTAATCTCTTTCATCACACATTACAAAAATGGGCAAAAATCCTGCTGCCGAGAAGGATGCGAGAGCGATGGCAACTGCCCCGAAAGGGGATGTGTAGAATGATTCGTCACCTGGTCTTACGCGGTCACGATGCCAGCGAAGGCGCGCTGCTTTGAAGGGGGGCGTTAGGATGCGAGAATGAAACAGTAGTGTGTCTGACGACGAGTTGACACTGTCCTCGTCAAAGTCGGAAAGCTCTTATACTTAGTTCTAGAGAGGTATGGGGGTTATTACCTCTAGAACGGTGGACTCAACTGCGATCGGAACAGGATCCAAAGCGTACGGGATTAACATACTATCATGGCTCAAAAAAATCAAATCCGAACCAAAAGGGACTTAAGGGTCGGAACTTGGAATGTTCGCAGTCTATACAGAGCAGGTGCGTTTAAAGAACTCGTAAAGGAAGCTGATAGGTGCAATCTAGATTTGGTAGCAATACAGGAATCGCGGTGGCCAGATGGCGGAGTACTAGCATCGGGTAACTTCACGTACCTGTATGGGGCCGGGAGTGGGGGATCTCTAGGCACCAAATTTCTCGTAAGCAAAAGCATCATACATTCGGTTAAAAGTTTCAAATCCGTCAATGATAGGCTCTCGTACATCATTATCGAAGGTGAATGGTATAGATATGTATTTATTAATGTACACTGTCCTACGGAGGACAAAGAAGAAGAAACTAAGGATCTCTATTACGAAACTTTAGAGCAGGTAATCGACCAGTTCGCGTCTTACGACACAAGAATAGTATTAGGCGATTTCAATGCTAAAATACGTAGGGAGGAAATGTTTAGGCCTACTATAGGTAAGGAAAGCCTGCCCGAAGCCAGCAATGATAACGGTATTAGGGTCATAAATTTCGCGGCGGCAAAAGATCTTATAATCAGAACTACGTGTTTGAAGCACAAGAACATACACAAGGCAACGTGGACATCGCCGGACGGGGCCACACAGAACCAAATTGATCATTTCCTCATTGAAAAAAGACGTCATACTAATGTTCTTGACGTAAGGGCTTACAGAGGGGCAGATAGCGACTCGGACCACTTCCTAGTAGTAGCCAAATTAAGAGCTAGACTAGTAGCGAATCAAAATAGTAAGCGAGCAAACAAGGTAGAAAGCTTCGATATTGAGAAACTCCGAGATAGAACAGAGCGAATTAGGTACCAGATAGAAATTAATAACAGGTTTCAGGCACTTGAAGAAGCAAACACATCGCCGGAGGGGAATGACGAACCGAATAGCTTATGGGGGGACATCGAAAAAACTGTAAAAGAGGCCGCGAACAAAGTACTGGGTAAAAAGAAAAAGCCAAAGAGCAAACCATGGTTTGACGAAGAGTGCGAACTCTGGTTTGAAAGGCGCAAAAAGGCTAAATTAGATAGCTTACAAAATAGAAGCGATAGGACCGTAAAAGAGTATTCTAACGTAAGGAAACAGACGAGCGCGATCTACAGAAATAAGAAGCGGGAGTATCAAAAGAATCTTATTAGGAGAATAGAAACTAACAGTAAGGAAAATAACCCACGCGAAATGTACAGAGGGATTAACGCCAGAAAGGGTTTTAGGAGTAGAGCGTAATTGATGAAGGACGAAAACGGAGACCTCGTAACAAATGACAACGAATTACTGTCACTGTGGAAAAATTATTTCGATAAATTATTAAACGTGCACGAAAATAGCGAAGAATTAGGGGACGAAATTCACACTGCTGAACCCCACGTGAGGGAACCGAGCTACCAAGAAGTAGAGGCCGCGATTAAAAAACTAAAAAACAACAAAGCCGCGGGAAATTACTCTATACCAGCTGAGTTACTCAAATATGGGGGCGTCGAGCTCACTTTCAAAATCTATAAACTAGTATGTGCCATCTGGAAAAATGAAACAATACCCGAAAATTGGAAGGAATCTATCATTATACCGATTTTTAAAAAGGGGGATAAGACAGACTGCAATAACTATAGGGGTATTTCACTTTTAGCAACGTGCTACAAAGTTCTGTGAAACGTAATACAAGCTAGACTCACTCCATTCGCGAAAGATATAGTAGGAGATTATCAGTGCGGATTTCGGCGCAACAGATCGACGAGCGATCAAATGTTTACCATAAGACAGTTGTTAGAGATAAAGTGGGAATTTTGCGAAACCATACACCAACTATTTATAGATTTTAAAAAAGCGTACGACTCTATTAAGCGAAGCAAAATGTATCAAATTCTAGTACTTCTCGGTGTACCAAAAAAACTCGTGAGTTTGATTCAAATATGTCTGAACGGAAGCACGGGAAAGGTCCGAGTAGGCGGTAATGTATCAGAACCCTTCATGATACGCGATGGTTTAAAACAAGGGGATGGGCTCTCTACGGTGCTGTTCAACTTAACGTTAGAGTATGCCGTTAGAAAAATGCAGGTTAGCCAGCTGGGCGCAACGCTTAATGGAACAACGCAGATACTAGGCTACACAGATGATTTGGATATACTGGGGGATTGTAGGGAAACGGTAGCAAGAAACGCGGAAATCCTCATAAAAGCGGTGTAGTATATAGGGTTAGAAGTGAGTGAATCAAAAACAAAGTACATGATTGTGGATAAGCTAGGCATCGGCAGAGGGGAGGAATATCTCAGAGTTGGGAATTTTACTTTTGAAAAGGTTAACGAATTCAGGTATCTGGGTACGACCATAAATGATAGAAACGAGATTAATGTCGAAATAAATAAGAGACTCCATTCGGGTAATGCTTGCTTCTACGCCGTGAGTAATTTACTTAAGTCGAGGCTGTTGTCTAAAAACGTTAAAATAAGAATATACAGGACAATAATACTGCCGGTGGTTCTGTACGGGTGCGAAACGTGGGCTCTCACTAAGCAGGCGGACAACCGTTTTAGGGTATTTGAAAATAAAGTCTTGCGAAAAATATACGGGCCGCAGAAAGATGAGGAAACCGGTGAATGGAGGAGACTACACAATGATGAGTTACACAATCTGTACGCGTCACCAAATATTAACAGAATAATAAAATCGCGCAGATTGGGATGGACAGGGCACGTAGCGAGAACGGGAGACGACCGTACGGCAGCGCGTGTCATGAAGGGCAGACCGGTGGTAACGCGACCTCTAGGTAGACCTAGACGTAGATGGGAGGACAACGTAAAAGCGGATCTAGTAGAAATAGGACGGGTGGGTGTCGATCGGAGAGGTGCATCTTGGGTGGGGTTGACACAAAATAGGACAGCGTGGAAGGCTTGCGTAGATGAGGCGATGAACTTTCGAGTTCCAAATGCCATGTAAAAAAAAAAAAAAAAAAAACTAATCTAGCTCTTAATTTGGCTACTACGAGGAAGTGGTCCGGTCGCTATCTGCCCCTCTATGAGATCTTACGTCGAGAACGTTAGAATGACGTCTTTTTTCAATGAAAAAATGGTCAATTTGGTTGTGTGTGGCCCTATCCGGCGATGTCCACGTTGCTTTGGGTATGTCCTTGTGCTTAAAATACGTAGTTTTGATTATAAGATCTTTTGCTGCCGCAAAATTTATGACCCTAATACCGTTATCGTTGCTGGCTTCGTGCAGGCTTTCCTTCCCTATAGTAGGCCTAAACATTTCCTCCCTACCTATTTTAGCATTGAAATCGCCTAATACTATTCTTGTGTCGTAAGACGCGATCTGATCGATTACCTGCTCTAAAGTTTCGTAATAGAGATCCTTATCGTCTTCTTCTTTGTCCTCCGTAGGACAGTGTGCATTAATAAATACATATCTATACCATTCACCTTCGATGATGATGTACGAGAGCATATCATTGACTGATTTGAAACTTTTAACCGAATGTATGCTTTTGCTTATGAGAAATCCGGTGCCTAGGGATCCTTCGCTCCCGGCCCCATACAGGTACGTGAAGTTACCCGATGCTGGTACTCCTCCATCTGGCCACCGCGATTCCTGTATTGCTACCAAAGTTAGATTGTACCTATCAGCTTCCTTTATGAGTTCTTTAAACGCGCCTGCTCTCTATAGACTGCGAACATTCCAAGGTCCGACCCTTAAGTCTCTTTTGGTTTGGTTATGATTTGTTTGAGCCATGATAGTATGTTAAACCCGCGCGCTTCGGATCCTGTTCCGATCGCAGGTGAGTCCACCGTTCTAGAGGTGATAACCCCCATATCTCTCTAGAACTAAGTATGAGAGCTTTCCGACTTTGACGAGGACAGTGTCAATTCGTCGTCAGACACACTACGGTGTCATTCTCGCATCCTATCGCCCCCCTGCAAGGCAGCGCGCCTTCGCTGGCATCGTTACCGCGTAAGACCAGGTGACGAATCATTCTACACATCCCCTTTCGGGGCAGTTGTCATCGCTCCCGCATCCTCCTCGGCAGCAGGATTTTTGCCCATTTTTGTAATGTGTGATGAAAGAGATAGATTGAGAGATAAGAGATAATGTGAAGTGTTTTTGTTGTTGTGGTGCTTGCGTAGTGTTTCTAGATGAATGCGTTCGACAGTGTGGGCTCATCACACGTCCGCGGCTGCTTATTCAATTTATTTGCAGCTAACCTCTTTCTCAGGGGCTGTTCCTCTATCCGCCACCTGAGGACGCGCTGTGTAGTGGTGATAGACACTCGCCCATCTGATCTGGACGACAACGCCCAAGACCCGCTTAGGGTAGCGACATTGTAACAGACAGTTGATGTCTACATAAAAATGTCTATATATAAAAAGCTAATATTTTTTAAAAGTGTTTTTAAAATAATCTAAGTAGGGTTTGTAGTGTTTTTGGCGTTATAGCTTATTGCAATGCAATTAAATATTATTGCAATAAAAACTTACCTGTCAAATTTTTCAATACAGAAATAACTTGATGTGCCATATAAGAATCAAGACCAGATGTTGGTTCGTCGCAAAGCATTAGTGGTGGATCTGTTAACACTTCTGATGCAAAAGATAAGCGCTTCATTTCTCCTCCAGATATGCCTTTGATCTTTCCAGGTATACCAATAATAGTATTACGACATTTTGTTAATGCAAGCTAGAAATATATATTCTCTTACAATACTTTATTTATAATCAATTGTTTATTTATTCATAAAAAAATATGTGCGTGAATATGTATAATACTTCAAAAGTAATAGTTCACCCTGATGAAAATAATAAACAAAAACAACCATCTTCTAGCTTGCGACGATTAGTCCATAGTTATGGACCTTCTCAAGCGATTAATTAATAAAATTAAAATTAGAAATTCACATTTTTAATGTTATAGTCACGTCTAACTATTGACTACAATATTAAATATGTGAATTTCTAATTTTAATCATATTAATGAATGGCTTGAAAAAGGCTTAAAGTGGACTAAACATCGCATGATAGAAGATGGTTGTTTTTATTTATAATTTTCACCAGAGTTGACTCTTACTCTTGAATTATGATACATATTTACTTAAACGTGGAGAAGTCTACGCAAAATTATCGGAAAAATATGTGTAATGTATTATTTCTTTTGAACTTTCTTCTTGTTTCTTTTGAAAAGTAGATGCACCATAATTCTTTTGAACTTTTTTCTTGTTTCTTTTGAAAAGTAAAACAATAGTATATTGAAAATTTCAAAAATTTTGAGTTTCGGAAGTTCTAAAAATTTATGAAATTTTCAAACTTTTTTAAATTTTCAAAATTTTCAAAATATTCAAAATTTATTCGCGAGGATGTTTCGTTTCGCTCTGGCAGGAATCACGTAAGGGAAAAATATTCTCACGAGGGTAGTAGTCAGCCGAGGAAAAATCTGCTTTCGTTCCTTTTTGCATATAGTATTTTATTCCACTTTTGGCCGGAAGGCTACTACTTAAGCCTAAAAAGTGGGGTCAAACCTTTAAAAAATTAAAAAACAATTTCAAAATTTTTCAAAATTAAAAAAAAAATTTCTTGGTCGTTGCATTCCATTTGCAGGGAAAATATGCTACTTTGACCCGCATCCTACGCGGCAGCCTGCATTCGAATTTGAAACATACACAGAGTTTTAAATAAATAAAATTTTTTAATGTTATGATTTTAATATTATATTTTATTCTTATGTCATTATATTGTATTATAATCTTAATATTCTTATTATTTTCCTAATTCATTACTTTAAGATAATTATCATTTTCTTATATAAAGAGTTGAATTAAAAAAGCACTAAAAATTTTGCAATGTCATCTTTGAGTTCTAGTTCCTTTGAGTTAAAAGCATTAGAAAACTTCGACATTTTAATGTATTAAAAAATATCATAAGCAAGCTATAACGAATTACATCCCGTATGGAAATTTTCAACAGTATTATAACGCAAGTCACCGTACGATTGTGATACATTTTGGTACATTACTGTAGACTTGTGTACGTTGACGTACATTCACGTACGTTTTGGATGGAATTTAGACATTTAATACAGCATTATACGTAATCGTACGCAAACGTACGCAATTGTGCGCAAACGTACGCAAACGTACGGCAACGTACGTCAACATACGTGACTGTACGAAAAATTGCTGGAATATACTCATTTACACGAATATGTACAGCTTTATACATTATCAGAGATAAAAAAATTTTTATACGTAAAATTTTACGGTTCTAAAAGATACTTGCTTGTACATAAGCGTACGAAAGCGTACGCAATCGTACGTGAACGTACGCAAACGTATACGTGAACGTACGCGAACGTATGTGAACGTACGCGAACGTATGTGAACGTACGCGAATGAACGCGAATGTACGCGAACGTACACAATTATACATGTTTGTACACAATTGTACAGACAAGTAATATTTTTTAATTTTCTGATTTTTTATATATTAATTTTTATATAGATTTTTTTTATATAGAAGTACACAAGGGAATTTTTAATGACCCGCGGAAGATATTTTATTCATATTAAATGTTTTATAAAAAATATTCATTTATTTATTTAATAAGTATATCTTAAGTTAGTTTACTTATTTAGTAAGCATTGCTTTGTTAAGGAAACAAAAAAAAAAAATAAAAATGTTGTAGCTCACAGCCAGTGTTTTGGTGTTGCCATCTGGATGGAAAAACGGTATTGGCCCTTATTATGTAAACTTTATAAATTTTTTATTTAAAACAACTTCCAAAAAATATACTGAAGGTTAATAATTTGTTGATGATTATCACCTGATAATCAGCTGATTATGATCAGCATTTTATCTCATATAAACGCATATAACTATCAGCTTAAATAAAAATATTAAGCTGATATCACCTGATAATCAGCTGACGTTTTGGCACGATTACCAGCAGATTAACAGCTAATTATTAGCTAATAATCAGTTGATTGTCATCTGTTTTTTTTTAGTAGGGCCATGTTCTAATAAATTACAATTTCTAATTTTTTCATACTTATTTTGTCGGTTATTATTATATAAATTGTTACTTATATTTCTTGTATTGTCTGAAATATAATGTTTTTGATTAAGTAATGGTAATTGCTGATATACCATAAGTCTATAGACAATTTTCTGCGCAATACGATTATTACCTTTTTTTTAGTAACAATCTTTTTTCATTTTTAAAATCAAATGTACTATCAACCAGTTTTCAACTATATCGTTTAGATGTAATAATAAGTGAATATTATATTACATGTACTGTTTACCGTATAATTTTTCAATAATATAAATTCACCTACATCTACGTACGTTTGCGTACGTTCACGTACATTCGCGTACGGTCGCGTACGTTGGCGTACGTTTGCATATTTTAAATTCAAAACAACTTTATGACTGGGCGAGACAAAAGTTCCAAACAATAACATTCTTTCACTATTCCAAAAAAGATTGCGAAAAAACTTCAACATCACTAAAGAAAAGATTCTCGGCAGCACCGTCTGTTACAAAAATTTCAGAAGGACATGCGTTTTTAGTTTCTCCCGACAAAAAAATTACTGTATTTAGATACTCTAATGCACCAAATCCATTATCATAGGAATCAATAAAAAAAATTGCACAGTATAAACCATATTATCAGTAATCAGTTACATTATTTAAGTGCACGGAATTAAAAGTAAAAAAAATAAAATTTAACTTTGTGATCAGATTCAGTGGACCAAAATTCATAAAAATAGCCTTCGTCAATGATTTTCCTCTAGATGTAAATTTCTTAACCGCGTAAAAAAGACATTTTGGATGATTTTTTGAGGTTAGGGACGAGCGCTTGAGGTATCGGTAAAAAACGGCCGGTTTCGTGTTCAGCAGCACAAAATACATGAAAATAGTCGTTGCTTAGAATTTTTCTGAGCCCCTGTGATTTCTGACAGCTTGATCATTTCGTAAAGTAGTAATTTTTTAAGGTTAGGGAACGCGTAGCTCCGTCTGGGAACAAAATTTTAAAAAACGCCCTCACTAATTGATAGTACATAAAAAATGCTAAATTTTCCATATTTTTAAAAATTTTTGGATCAAAAGGAATTTTGGGCAGAGCTTTGTTACGTTTAACGTGGAACGTCCCATATATATAGTTTTTTTTATCCTGATATTTGTTGATACATTTATTAAATAAATAAGATAAATATCACAAGGTGAGCATCTCTTTGGCGACAAAAAAATTTACAAATTTCATCTTCCTGGTAGAAATTGGCCTATTTAAAATGGTAAAACAGCTAAAAACATGGTTGTTTCTTTTGTCACTTCTTGTTAAAAAATGTAACGCTTTTTATCCGTGTTCATTAACAATTCTTAGATCGAACTGTTTCTAAAAAGTAATGCCCAAGATAGTTGGTTAAATGACAACGTCAGCGTAGCTCAGTTGGCTAAGGCACGCGGCTATCCTTGTGTAGGGCTCGGGTTCGAGTCTCTGGTCGGTTAAAATTTTTCGCATGCAAATCATTATTCTATAAACTTTCGTTAAAGAAAAACTTGAGGACTAGCTGCTAGTAATGATTTACCAATTCTAATTTTATATCGCCATTAACTACGTGTACCAGTGTCGTATTATTTGACTAACTATCTTCAGGAGTAAATAGTTAAGAATACTCAATCTAAAATCTGCCAAAGAACTAGGATAAAAAGCGTTACATCTTGTAACAAAAACTTACAAAGAAAACTACCAAGTTCTTAGATTGACAACCTCAGAACTTACAAATAACTTAGATTTTGATTCTGCCAGGGCTTTTACTACTGTTCTGGTAATAATTAATTATTGCAGTATACATCGAATCAACACAATTTTTATATTATATAGTACTGATCAAAGAAAAAGATCCTCCAAATTTGAGCTTGATTACTTTAGTTGATTCTAGCGGTAAATTCAGATTCAGCGATGAAAAATACACAAAATATAGTGTTTGAGGCATTAGAAAAGAATATATTTCGACTTTGCAGCACCAAAAACTATATTTTTTCAAAAAATGAGCACCTTTGGACTCGATTTTGAGGTTAGGATATCAGTCTAATGCTTTCTCTATAGTTTTTCTGTACTCCATAATCAGTGAACCTGACGCTCGGAAAATTTAACTTTGATTGGTTGTTTATATCTCACGTTCTTTCACTGCGAGTGAATCAAATGGTTCTATCGTGGATTAAATAGGTTTTGGTCTTTTAGGTTAGGTTTTTGGTTATCTGGCTGTGAATTCAGATTCAGCGGTAAAAAATACACCAAATATAGTGTTTGAGGAATTAGAAAAAAATATATTATGACTTTGCGGCACCAAAAACCGTATTTTTCCGAAAAATGAGCACCTATGGACTTAATTTTGAGGTTAGGATATCAGTCTAACGCTTCTTCTATAGTTTTTATATATTTTATAATCAGTTAACATGCCGTTAAACAAATTTCACCTAGATCGGTTGTTTTTATTGGAAGTTCTACGATTTTGACCACTGTGCGGCGCACATAAAAATATTATTAAAAAAAGGTGTCTGGATATTAACATAAAATTTGTTACTTTTTAAAATGTTTAAACGTTTTTTGTTGATTATTTTCAGAAAATTTTTAAAAATATTATTTGAAGTGCCCTTCAAAGCCCAAATCTTAAGTAAGTCTGCAGTAGCTGGAAAATGAAAATTCTGAATTTTGGCCTTTGAAGAAATGTCATACCTGATAATATGGCATATATAAACATGGTTTTATATTTTTCACGTTATACCTGAATATATTTAATAGTTTATTCATTTTTTAAACAATTTGGGGAAAATATAAACAAAAAATTGAATTTTTCATTTTTTTACAATTTAGGGTGTATCCATCCCCACGTCTAAGCAACTGTGCTATAAAATTGTATACGATACTTGTGAACTAAGCAGCTTATTAGTGCACGGCGGTTTATCACCCTCGCTGCACTCTAGTCCTAATACACGTCGTGCAATAATCGGCTACTTACATCGACGACGATTTTTCATCGACGACGATCTACAGTAATCCAAACAAGCAAGTTTTATTAATGCTATTATTACAAAGTGAGCAAAGATATTTCAAATTGCGCACAATGCGCTAAAATGTTTATTATCAATATTAAATGAATACACAGCCACAACATTTCCAAAGAATCCTCGATCCTTATTAAATACGCCGAAATCAATGGCAATAACAACTATAAATACTGGTTAAAATTATTATTTAGGAATTACGAATGCTTTAAAAACAATTATTGAGATTTATCTAGCATCGCAAATTTATTTTTAGAAGCTTTTATTAAAGAAGCAACAAATTTGTCAACTAATATAATGATGCAGATATAAAAATAAAAATTAATTGATTCTCTTGCGATGGTCCTGCATGATCTTAGTGACTTGAGTGAAGGGTTGCTAGAGGAAAAGTAATTGATTTTGTTTACATTCTCCAAAGTTCCATAATAAAACTCACATAGAAAATCATATTGAAATATGTGAAAATCAGGTTGTAAAAGATTACCTCTGAAATAACTTCATTGACTCTTCGAATTCTCTGCTTATAGGGAATATTTTTATCCATTCGTACTAGAGCTTGAAACAAAAGGTGTTCGTTCACCGTAAGAGTTCCAATAAACAAGTCATCTTGTTGCACGTACGCCATTTGAGAAGCTAACATATTAGAATTAACTTGTTGTTCATTAATTGCAATATTTCCAGATACCACGACATCAGAACTGCATCGGAATGTTAAAACATTCAATAATGTAGTTTTTCCCGCTCCTGACGAACCCATTATTACCAATAACTCTCCTGGATACGCTATTCCAGAAACTGTAAGAAATATAAAAATATTTATACTGGACTAGGTAACAAAGTTTGGTCAAAATAAAAAAAAATTTTCCACGGGTTGACATGAAATGTCCCATATATATATATATATATAAAATCACTATATAATATAAGTATATATATAAATATATACTTATATTATATAGTGATTTTAAGCCAAGGTTAGATTCGACCCCTCCCCCCCTCAGCTCGTCCTCAGACCCCCTCAGACCCCCTCACAATAACGTTAAAACATTTAAAAAATACGCGTTATTTTTTACTTATTAAAGGAAAATAACCCACGCGAAATGTACAGAGGGATTAACGCCAGAAAGGGTTTTAGGAGTAGAGCGTAATTGATGAAGGACGAAAACGGGGACCTCGTAACAAATGACAACGAATTACTGTCACTGTGGAAAAATTATTTCGATTAATTATTAAACGTGCACGAAAATAGCGAAGAATTAGGGGACGAAATTCACACTGCTGAACTGCACGTGGAGGAACCGAGCTACCAAGAAGTAGGGGCCGCGATTAAAAAACTAAAAAACAACAAAGCCGCGGGAAATTACTCTATACCAGCTGAGTTACTCAAATATGGGGGCGTCGAGCTCACTTTCAAATCTATAAACTAGTATGTGCCATCTGGAAAAATGAAACAATACCCGAAAATTGGAAGGAATCTATCATTATACCGATTTTTAAAAAGGGGGATAAGACAGACTGCAATAACTATAGGGGTATCTCACTTTTAGCAACGTGATGCAAAGTTCTGTCAAACGTAATACAAGCTAGACTCACTCCATTCGCGGAAGATATAGTGGAAGATTATCAGTGCGGATTTCGGCGCAACAGATCGACGAGCGATCAAATGTTTACCATAAGACAGTTGTTAGAGAAAACGCGGAAATCCTCATAAAAGCGACAGAGTATACAGGGTTAGAAGTTAGTGAATCAAAAACAAAGTACATGATTGTGGATAAACTAGGCATCTGCAGAGGGGAGGGAGATCTCAGAGTTGGGGATTTTACTTTTGAAGAGGTTAGCGAATTCAGGTATCTGGGTACGACCATAAATGATAGAAACGAGATTAATGTTGAAATAAACAAGAGACTCCATTCGAGTAATGTTTGCTTCTACGCCGTGAGTAATTTACTTAAGTCGAGGCTGTTGTCTAAAAACATTAAAATAAGAATATGCAGGACAATAATACTGCCGGTGGTTCTGTACGGGTACGAAACGTGGGCTCTCACTAAGCAGGCGGACAACCGTTTTAGGGTATTTGAAAATAAAATCTTGCGAAAAATATACAGGCCGAAGAAAGATGAGAAAACCTGGGAATGGAGAAGACTACACAATGATGAGTTACACAATCTGTATGCGTCACCAAATATTAACAGAATAATAAAATCGCGCAGATTGGGATGGGCAGTGCACGTAGCGAGAATGGGAGACGACCGTACGGTAGCGCGTGTCATGAAGGGCAGGCCGATGGTAACGCGACCTCTAGGTAGACATAGACGTAGATGGGAGGACAACGTAAAAGCGGATCTAGTAGAAGTAGGACGGGTGGGTGTCGATCGGAGAGGTGAATCTTGGGTGGGGTTGACACAAGATAGGGCAGCGTGGAAGGCTTGCGTAGATGAGGCGATGAACTTTCGAGTTCCAAATGCCACGTAAAAAAAAAATGAAGCAAGGAACAACTCTTAACATAATTAATATTTAACTTGCCATGCCCGTTTTTTTTTTTTTTTTTTTTTTTTGTTTATTGGTGGACAACTAAAATTTTCCTTATATGTAATAGAACGCCATGCAAACACTATAAGTACAATGAAACGGGCATGGCAAGTTACGTAGTAATTATCTTGACAGTTGTTCCATGCTTCATTACGATTAAATTTGCGGAATATATTAAACTCGCCTAAGCTTTTACTTTTTTAAGAGTTAATTTTTTAAAGATTTTAATCCTTTTTAGTAAATTTTATTGAGGATTTCATCTTTGACGTCGTAAAAATAAAATGTAAGCTTCTTTAGCATCTTTCGACCACAGCTTTTTTGTATCATTTTTATCACTCACTTGAAATCACTGATTGTTCCAACATACACCACTCTCGAACTATCTCTACACCTAGACACCAAAAACCACGGTCCAAACTACCCAGACCTTGTCATCGGCCGCCATGTACCCCTAAACGCCGTCCTCGTATGATTTATTTAGCTAGATACCGAAAACCACGAAGCGCACCTAGACCATGTCATCGGCCACCTTGCACACTTGGACACCGCGTTCAAATGATTTTCACACCTAGACACCAAAAATCACGGGGCGAACTACCTAGACGCCGCCATCGGCTGCCCTGTACCTTTAGACACCTTCCTCAAATGATTTTTACACCTAGACACACAGAACCACGGAGCGAACAACCTAGACCTCGTCATCGGCCACCCTGTACACCTGAACACCGCCCTTGAATGATTTCTACACCTAGACACAAAAAACCACAGAGCGCGCCACCTTGACTTCGTCATCTGCCACCCTATACACCTGGACACCGCCCTTGAATGTTTTTTATACCTAGACACCAAAAACCACTAAGCGCACCACCTAGACATCGTCATCAGCCACCCTGTACATCTAGACACCTTCTTCGAATGATTTTCACAGCTAGACACGAGAAACCACGGAGCACGACATCTAAACCTCGTCACCGGCAACTTTGTGCACCTAGACACCGCCCTTGAATGATTTTTATACCTATAATATAAACATTTAATTTAATAGGACGCAGCGGTATTATTTTTTTGTATGTAACCCCACAATAATATGAGGAATGTGAGTATATGTAAAAAAGGTGAAAAAGCAATTCCCTATCATTTTTGATGCGCAGCTAACTTCACACTCGACGCGGCTAACATCACCGTCCTTTCACACTGGAGAAAAAAATAATGATTGGAGCAAATAATATACGAGATTGTTCATATTATATAAATGACAGCGTTTTTTTGACAACTTCTGTTAAAAATCACTGATTAGCACGCGAATGTGATAATATATAAAAATAACTTAGAAACAATTATGGAGAGTATGATTTTTCTTACAAGTAAAATTCCAGATACTAATATAGAAGTGAATAGTGTCGCGGGCGACAAAGCTTTGTCTATTTCTCAAATTCGCCTTCGTGGCGCTACCGCGCCACTTGATAAGTAATGGTGTATTTTATTATTGTATTTTCAATACTTTATTCTGTAACAAGCGGTCGCGAATTTATATTGCGCGCGCTTGTTTAGTCGCGCGATGTTAGCTTGGCATGCAAGCGTGGTGTTGCCAAGCCGTGTGCGGAGGCGCGCGTGAGATACTGCGTATGATGCACACTAGCACCTTCGATCTGAGTTTGACGTCTAGAAGCAGCTACATAGGAGCCTTTCGAGGAGTGGAGCAGCTTATCTAGGACGGACGCCTTCACGACCGGATTTAGTCGTTTGACCTTGGTTACCGGATCATGCTCGACGCGTGCTATGCATCTCCGTATATCTCACGAATTTCTTCACGCGACTATAAAGACGCCGAAGGAAAGATTCGTGCCACCGAATCCTCGACTTGTCTATCGAACACCGTCCTCTCGCACGAAGCGCGCGACTATTATAACCAATTGAAGTGATCAATATATGCAACTATTCTATTTACAAGTTGCGCTTTTTGCTGTTACGAACCCCGTCCTTCCTGTCTCCTGTTCGCGGACTTGACAGGGTTAAACTAGGATATAGATGCGGCATCGTCGTCGCCGTTGACAGTCGAGAAACCCTGGACGCGGAGGAAGCGCGGTGAGCTTCACTTGCCGTGCATTTTGTATTCCCGCGCAACCCGGCTGCATCGTACGGAGTCGTCATTGTACCGACGGGTAACGTCCGTTGACGACTTCAGCATCATCGAGGAAGAGCCGTGGCGCATTAGACAGTATAGTGATAAACCGCTTAATGACACAGCGGCAACTCTGCGGCCACCGTGCACAAGTCCAGTTGCCCTGTTATAAACTAGTGCCTGAACGTTTCAGACAACGAGCGAGATAATAGGAGTAGGCCGGTGCGGGATAAAATAAAGTTGATTTGGCAAGAAGAAAATCTTGGCTCGTCTCGCGGAGGAAAAGAATCGCGTCGAGGAAATTCGAATTCGTAGCGCGCGGGAGAGGACAGCGGCGAGCGAGCGGCGCAAACATAAACAGCGTTTATTTAAGCGCAGAAAGAATTTATTTCTCTAAGCCGTTCTCGATCGTAATTCCAGAAAGGGAAGTATAAGTATCTTCTCAAAAAAGGTACTAAGGTGCAAACAGGCGCTAGAATCACTGGCGGAACACAACACAGACTGGTGTGGGTACCAGGACACTCCGGCGTGGTGGGCAACGAAAAGGCAGACAGGCTAGTGGGTAGGGGCGTGGACGGCGTTCGAGCAAGAAGATGTGCAGTCGCTGTCCCCTCATGCGAGGTAAACAGAGCAATTAAAGACTGGCTCAACTCGCAACTGAGGGACGAATGGACCTATGCCGATGGGCTAAGACAGGCTAGGGCTCTGATAGTCAGCCTAGCTGAGGAGTGGCTGCGGAGCATCAGGGGCCTAAGCAGAAATAGGCTGAGGCTGGCTATTGGCTGGCTGACAATACATTAAAGGGTAGAATAGCACCTGTTAAACTTGAGACTAAGGGACTCCGGAAGCTGCAGGTGGTGCGAGCGCGGAACGGAGACCATCTTCCACCTGCTGTGTGAATTCCCAGCTTTTGCAGGAACAAGATAGAGTGTTTGGGGGGTTCCCATGTTTGGGTTAGAGATTGGAGTTGCCAAAGCTATAAACAAGGGTTTATTAAGTAATTTCTCATAAAATATGAGGCACAGCATAATGGGCTTCGACAGAGTGCTTCACCGGCACGTCCCGGCCGCTGCAGCTAACCTCTGCCAAACAGACTAAAACTCAGACTTCTGCGTTACATACACACACGTACATACACAGCCTCATCGTCTTCTTCTGTCTTCTTCGTCTTTTCTGACTTTCTTGAGAATGTATGCTGCATAGTAGCTGACTGCGTACCATCCTTCCACTGAAGTCAGCATGGCCGTCATAATCGACTCGAGAGTTACTCTGATCTAAAGATAACTCTCAAGTTCTTCTTGCTCTTGGTGATATCGCGAGCACTCGCAAAAGAGGTGCTCAACATGATCTGCTGAGCACGTCTAGTGACAGTCGTCTAGTTTGAACCGGAGCAAGTACGCCCGGAAGCATTCGTGCCTGGTCAAAAACTGCGTAAGGTAGTATTAACTTTCCCATGCCTTCTTCTAATCCAGTCTTCTATCCTTGGTATAAGGCAATAAGTCCATCCCCTTGCCACTAACGTCCCATCTTGTTTGCCATTCAGCCATCGTCTTCTTTCTTACGGCATCCCAAATCTTCTTTTGACCTTTGTCATTTATTCGTCTCCTAGCTTTGAATACTTCCTTTTTTATCAACGCTAAAAGGTCAATAGACGACATGCCTGCTACAATGCAAAAAGCATCCTCCGATATCGTACGGTAAGCGGACACCACTCTAAGTGCACTTTGCTTGTACACCGTAGTCAACTTTCGTGCATACGATTTCACCCGCATTTCTCCGTATAGCATAATCAATGTGGTTTCAATGGCTATGAGTCCTATCTGGCCGAATTGAATGCATTTTTGACATCCAACGTAACTATGGCGCAGTACTTTTTTCCCTCCCTTTTATCTTTTTCCCTCTATCGCTGTTTGTGCAGTGTCAATCAATAGACTAACTGCGTCTAGGGTTGAACGATTCTTCCTAAAGCCATATTGGTGTTGCGCTAATCCACCTTTTCCATCGATAAAATTATCTATTCTGACGCAGATAATGCGTTCCAGGATCTTGCCCGGGGTATCCAGTATGCAGAGCGGTCTGTATAATAAGGACTCATATGGTATCTTCTTTCGTTTTGGCAGAAGCATGACTCGCTGTTCCTTCTAATTTGTGGAGAATGTTTCCTTTTCTAGATATACATTGTACAAGTCTACGAAGACCTCTGGATGAGCATGAATGGCATGCTTTAATGCAATATTTGGAATGCCATCCGGCCCTGGAGCCTTATTGTTTCCTACCCTTCTGCAGGCGGCTAACAATTCCTCAATTGTGATCGACGACACTTGGCTCTTCTAGTTGCCTAGGGAACAATGTGGTCACTACTAGGTGTAATAGTTCCGGGAATTTTGCCAAGGGTCTTGTTCGACCTCGTTTTGTAATTCCTTAAGGGGTCCAGTCTGGGCTTAAAGTGTACCTTAAACATGCTTCCTCAGACCTAATAAATGACATTTCTAAAAAATATTAATTAAATATTATTATCCATAAGTTGTATACGTAGCTAATAAATTTAATTAATATTTTTCACACTGTACTTGTTGCTAACAACATTTAATTAATTTATTTTAGAAATGTCTTATTAGGTCTGAGGGGGCATGTTTAAGGTAAATTTTAAGCCCGGATAGAGTTAAGAAGACGGTTCTGATCTTTCACGAAGCCGTGGCACGTGACTAAAAAGACTTATTTATATAGTAAAATGTCATAAATTTTAGTCAGTGATTTTGTATGGTATATATATATGACATTTTTCGGTAGAAATAGTGTATAGTGTAAATATTTACAGTAGGTATTTTTTTGTTTTTCAATTTACATGAAAAGAAAAAAAATGTATAACTGACGAATATTTTGTTGTTTTTTTACAGGATTTAACCCAGGCTGAACCCCTTATAATAATCCTTCGTTTTCCAACTAACTCTATTGGTCGTTGTACTCTTGCTGGGTTCCTGTTTTGATATTTCTACCTCCATTATAATGGCATGGTGATCACTATGTGTGTAGTGCTCACTTACTGCCTATGAATTAACTAAGCCAATAAGGTTGCTGCTAACAAACGTCAGGTCTACGATAGACCCTGCGTCTTCTCTTCTCAAGGTGCGGGTGCATCCTTGGTTAACTAGGACCAAATTCAGGAAAGTGAATGCTTCTATTCGAAGTACCCAGCCTCTGTGGTTAGTCCTTATGCTGCCCTACTCCACAGCCCACGCATTAAAGTCACCTGCAATCAGTAATGTTTTCTCCCCTAATGCGTCTTGTATGAGCCGATCTAGCAGATTCTTGAACTGCTCGATTGGGGCGTTAGGTTAAACGTAGCAGCTGTAAACAGTGACACCTGCTACTAAGGTAAGGCTAAGCCTGTATAAATCTTTCTTCACGGGTCTTTATTATTTCACAGAAAACGACGTTTTGTGTGTATGTGTTTTTTTTTTGTTTTTAGGCACTTGCTCCGTATAAAGAGTTATAAATAACGTCTTATGCCCAGGGCGAACGCCTAATGGATTTGACCAAAAATATGTTTTTTTATTCAATTTATTCTGAGCCGTTTTTTACAAAAAGGTTTTTTCATAAAAGAGCTTTAGCTATTTTGTAGAAAATTAAATCTATAAAAAAAATTAACTTGTAAAAAAGTAAAAGGTTAGGCGAGTTTGATATATTGCGCAACAAAATTACCGATATAAAAGAACTGAGATTAATCAAACAAAGTCAAGTTTATTATAAATTAAATTAAATATTTTTTATTCCTGTATAGAATTACATCTGTTTACGTGTTTTTATTTATATATTTTACATACATTATGTTACATATTATATCATGTTTTCTTTTTTTTTTTTTAATCTATATTTACAAAGTTTTCTTACATCTACGCATTTTTACATTAGTTACACCGCTTTACAATTTCTCTTTGCTGTTATTCCTTGTTTATAAATTTTTTATATTTCCCCTCTTTCCTATCCTTCTCCGCTCTACTCATGCCTTTTTCTTGCCTTTTCCTACTGTTTTATTTCCTTAATCGATCATCTGTACGATTCCTTTCCTAACCCTTTTTTCCCCTCTCGCTCGCATCATCTTTTTGCCTAATGTTTCTTACTCTAGCTATTTTTTTAAACTGGTGCGCAAACATGCATATTTTTTCGTTTGGCTTTCCTTTTAGTATCTTTCCTAGTTCCCTCGCGTTCTCTCCTTCCTCCCCTGTTAGTTTTTTTTCTATCTACTTCCTTTATCCATTCCTCTTAAATTTTTTCCTCGCTTCGATACAGATCCAGATGTACCCCAATGTTTTTTCTTTTTCCCCACATACCCTACATTTATTATTTTTGAAACCTTTGCATTTTTCCCTACCTATGTTCTCACATCTCAGTCTTGCCCATTGTTCCTTTAGAAAGCCGCTTATTTCCTTATTTTCTCAGTATCTTTCCTTTCCTAAATCTTCTTTCCAGTTTTTATAATCTGGACAGTATTTTGACTTTTCTGTTTTTTCCCAGTCTCTTTGAATTTTCTGTTCTAATTTTAACCTTATCCCTCTTTCTAGCCTATTCTTTAAGTCTTCGCCATTTTTGCAGTCATACATTAGTTTGATCAGGTCCTGATCCCCTACCATTTCCATTGCTCACTCTAACTCTTTTCCCCATTTTGATAGATTTGTATTTAATATTTCCCTTATCTCTTCCTTTAGGCATATTCTTGACCATCTTTCCTTCCCCATTCCTAGTGTATATAATAGGTATCTGCTTGCTTTCTTCCTAGTCTGTATCTCTAGACTATGCTTTCCTGCTTCCCTTCTCCATATACAGGGTGAGTCATTTTAATCTTTAATCTCAATTATCTCGTTGGCAAAGCATGCCAGCGAAAAAAGTTTCGGTTAAAAGTTTTAGGATTTTTCCCTGGCTATCTGATGATGACCTTGACAATGTCATTGAGCGTGACCTTCAAGGTCATTTGAAGGTCAAGTCGATTTTTTCAAATAGAAACCCCTACTTTTGGCACCAGAAATGGAAAGAGCGGGAAATTTTACATTTGAATATGACCTTGCCTTGACCTTGAATTCAATGGTCAAGGTCATTGGTCATGCCGATAACAGTACAACTGGTTAGCTGAACTCGAATGCATTCAAGGAGAAAATGTTACCCACAAAAGTTTTCAGTTTTCTCCCCGGCTGATGAATGGTCATCTTGACCCTGTCGTTAAACAGGATCTTCAAGGGCATTTCAAGATCAAGTTGATTTTTTGAAATTGAAACCCCTACTTTTAGCCCCATAAATGAAAAGAGAGTGACATGCGTTCAAAAATGAAAAAATTTTCAATATTTCCAGAAATTTTCAATATTTTCTAAAATTTTCGTAATTTTTTCAGTTTTCTAAAATTTTCGTAATTTTTTCAGTTTTCAAAAATTTTCAAAGTCATTCCATTATTTTGTATTAGTGTCAATTTTTGAGAGTGAACTACTCTTAACAGTTATGTAGATAGCAATTTAGTGCAGAAAAGCTTAATCGTGTTTTTTACTTCTTGTAAATCGATAATTATTATTGAAAAAAATCTGTTTCCCTGTTTACTGGTCTGTAACAAATTATTTTGATTTTGATCATGGCTGATTATGGTCCCAACGAAATCGTTGATATGATCATGATTTTGGGAGAAAGTCGAAATAATTATGCAGCAGCTGCCAGACTTTATGCTGAACGCTATCCCAATAGGAGACACCCAAGTAATGTTACTATTCAAACCTTAACTCAGAGAGCTCGAAATGGAGCTTTTGTTCGTCAACGCCGTCATCATGAATACGACGAAAACGATCCTCGTGTTATTACCATTCTAGCGATTATTCATCTTGATCCTCACATTAGTACTCGACAAATAGAAAGAGAAATAGGTATACCTCAATCAACAGCATCCCGAATATTAAGAGCGAGAAGATATCATCCTTATCACATAACATTAACACAACAGTTAACTCCAAATGATATGATTTTGCGAGTACGTTTTTGTCGATGGGCAATACGAATAATTCAACAAGATCAAGACTTTTTCAGGCACGTTCTTTTTTCAGATGAATCAACATTCAGAAACACTGGAGAATTGAATAGACATAATTGCCATTATTGGTCAGATGAAAATCCTCATTGGTTCAGGCCCATAGACAATCAACACCGCTGGAGTGTTATGGTCTGGTGTGGAATCATCAATGGCTATTTGATTGGTCCTTATTTCTTTAAAGAGAACGTGAATGGGGTAAACTTTTTGAGATTACTTCGAGACATTTTACCTGAATTACTAGAAAATGTAGACCTAGCCACAAGGCTAAGAATGTGGATCCAATTAGATGGAGCACCACCACATTATGCACGCATTGTTCGTGATTATTTAAACGCCCGCTACAATGGCAGGTGGATTGGGCGAGGTGGCCCAGTTGCCTGGCCCCCTCGTTCACCTGATTTAACCCCTCCCGATTTTTACTTATGGGGATATCTTAAGAATGTTGTTTATGCTCAACGCGAGATAATATGATCGAACGCATTCGTACAGCTTGTGCAGCAATCCCTCGAGATGTTCTACTTAGAACCATAAGACAATTCAGAGCTCGACTTGATCTTTGCATCCAAAAAACGGCGGTAATTTCGAACAATTAATCAATGTTTAACTCCAGTTAACATTCCATAAAAATACCAAAAAATAACAAAAAGGGAAAAAACAAAAAAAAGAACAAATAAAAAAAAAAATAAAACAAAAAACAAAAAATGGGATGCTAAATCCTTTTGACAAACTCCTCGATGGTGCATCCTGGGTTCGGCTGATGTCAAAGGTAATTTTCGCACAAAAGATGATTTGTTTCCAAAATCACATGTTCGAACGTAAAATTTCCCGCTCTTTCCATTTCTGGTGCCGAAAGTAGGGGTTTCTATTTGAAAAAATCGACTTGACCTTCAAATGACCTTGAAGGTCATGCTCAATGACATTGTCAAGGTCATCATCAGATAGCCAGGGAAAATCATAAAACTTTTACCGGAAACTTTTTTCGCTGGCATGCTTTGCCAACGAGATAATTGAGATTAAAGATTAAAATGACACCCTGTATACTCCGGTGTATTTATTTAGTCCCATCTTCATGTAGCTATTCTGTACTTTCTCTATCTCTTCTCTCCTACCCCATCTTCATATTTCTGCACCATACAAGCAGCTAGATTTCACTATAGACTCGAACAGGTAAGTTCTTCTTTTTAAACTCCCTATTTTTCGCCCATTTTCATATTTCCCACACCATATTCGTTGCTTTCCTTACTCCTCCCCTTACCGCTCCCTTGCTCCTCGATGGCGCGCAGCTCCCGTTCACACTTGGTCTTGATTTCCGAGATTTGCTCGATACACGACACCGTCTTGGATTGGTAAGACATCGTTACTGTGGAGTTTAACGTTCATTAGTATGGCGTTAGTAAGTCGGCGCATACCCGTTATCAAACGCAACGACGCAATGGCTCAAAACAATGACAACACAACTTACCTCAGCTGATGACGCTAGGTATTCGCAGGACGATTTCGCGGAGGCACATATTTACGCAGCTCGCTCAAGTGGACCTTGGCGGTTCGGCGCTTATCTTTAGTCTCCAGAATATATACTAGCGGCGATAACTTCTAAAGGATTACGCACAAGTCGCTATAATTCGCGTCTAACTTGTTGCACTTCCCATCCACCCCTTTGGAGAGGGAATGTATTTTCTTACGTACAACGCCGCCCACCTCAAATTCTACTACGCGCTTTCCCTGATTGTACACGGCTACTTGTTTCTCCCTGGCTTGATCTAGCTGTCTGAGTACAAAGTCGCGGAGGGCATCTAGGCGCTTCACTCGACCCACCCACACAGCAGGGTCTAACTCTATCTTGGGCCCTCTTATTTCTACCTCTTAGCGCAAACTCTTCACTGGTTGGGAGTGGCGTCCATAATTTAGGAACGTGTGCGAAACCTTAGTACTAGACTGCATCGCTGTGTTTTCCGCGTGGCGAAATTCGTGTAGGTATTGATCCCACGTCCGGTGATCCTTCCCTTCAAACGTCGCTATCATCGTTTCCAAAATACGGTAACTATGCTCCACCGGATTCGCCTGCGGGTGGTAACGTGTTTGACGCCATATTCTTCCAACGTGTCTTTTCATATTTTGTTAATAAATTCCTTCCCGTTATCCGTCAACAGGAAGTCTGGCACTTCCCAACGGAATAAAATTAGTTCTTCGAACGCCTTAGCTACCGCCTGGCTCGTAGCTTTCCTGATTGGTTTCAATTCGATCCAATGCGTGAACAAGTCTTGAAAAACTACCAGGTACTTGTATTGACTCTTGCTCGTGGGAAATTCCATCAGATCGGCGGCTACTACCGCCCACGGGCGCTCAACAATTTTCTGACCTATTTGGCCGGCCGTCCCTAACTGGGAGGTTTTGTATCGCTGGCATTCGTCGCACTCTTGTACGCAATAGTTGACATCGTGCCACACTCCTGGCCAGTAGTATTCTCTAGCGACGCGATCATAAGTCTTCTCAACTTCTAAGTGGCCTAAGAAAGCCTCGCGAAGGGCATCGCTTAAAACTCTTGGGCGATGCTCTACCGGCACTATTGGGCGCCGACCCTCGGACAGGTGAATAATTAGGTCTAACAACATGTCGCAGCGGTACCGATAAAGCATTTTGTCCTTGACGTTTTACTCCCTAAACGTCTTTGGCGACGTAAGCAAGTCTTGCCGGCGCTGAAGGTACCACTCGTTAGTAATTATGTCAAAGGCGATAACTTCTTCTTCGTCTTCTCCCTGACTACGGGATAACGCATCGGGTACGTGATGGCTCCTTTTTATGTACGATCTCGAAGTCCCATTGTTGCAATTCGAGGACCCAACGTGCTAAATGGCCAGTTGGGTCTTTCAGATTTTGGAGCCAACCCAAGGTGCTATGATACGTAACTACAGTGAAACCATACCCCTCAATATACGGACGCAACTTTTTGATCGCGAAGATCATCGCTAAATACTCCTTCTCAGTGTTAGTGTAGTTCTTTTCGGCGGGCGACATTACACGACTGAGATACATGATTGGGTGCTCTCCATCTTCAAACTCTTGCGTGAGTACTGCGCCAACTGCGAAGTCAGAAGCGTCGCATTGAATCGTAAATCGCTTCGTAAAATCAAGCCGCGCGAGGGCTGGGGCGCGAGTCAAGGCTAACTTTAGCGCTTAAATGCTTCCTGTTGCTCTTCTTCCCATACCCAAGGTTGCGTGTTTCTCAGTAGTTTAAATAAAGGCACATTGATTTCCGAATTATTCAGGATAAAAGGACTGTACCACCCCACCATTCCTAGAAATCGGCGCAACTGCTTCTTTGTTTTTGGTGGAGTATACTCTAACACCGGCGCAATTCGCTCTGGATCAGGCCTCAACCCTTCTCTGTCTAACAAATAGCCCAAGTATCTCACTTGAGAACAACCAAATTCACACTTCTTTCGTTTACGGTTAAACCCGCTTCCGTTACTTGCTTTAACACAATTTCCATTCATTTTAGGTGATCTTCGAAATTCTCCGAAACGATAATAATATCATCTTAATACCTAAATACGTACGGCTCGAATTCTGGCCAAAATAGACTATCCACCAGGCGCTGAAAGGTAGCCGGTGCATTAGCCAGACCAAATGGCATTCGCGTGAATTGCCATAGACCCGATCCAGGCATAGAATACTCGGTATACTTCTTACTTTCTTCGTCTAACGGCACTTGAAAGTAGGCTTTCCGCAAATCGATCTTCGTGATATACCGGGCATTTCGTAATTTGTCTGAAATGCTATCTATTGACGGTAGGGGATACGCATCTTTGACGATTCCATCGTTCACGTCGCGATAATATACACAAAACCTCTTTTCTCAGCCTTCTTTATTTACTACCACCGGGGCGTTACTGAAGTCACTATCCGAACCCTCTATAACTCCCATTTGACGCATCTCTTTGATTTCACGCATTCCGATAGCCCATCGAGTGGGCGACCAACGACGATGTTTGTGTTCAACGGGTTTATTGCCGATTTACACGATTTTATGTTTTATCAACCAGGTTATTTTCAGATCTGTGAGCAGATTTTCCAGTAAGAATCTTTTCACTGCAGCTAATAATCGGTCGTGTTCGGACTGAGTGAGCTCCGATAGCCTTGCACATTCGGCGTTAAGTTCTTTACCGTTCGACGCTATATTTCCGCAGAACGCTTGCCACATTCCGTCAGAAAGACGCTAACGATTATTTTACGCGACTATTTTAACGCACCATTTCTTTAGGAAATCTATACCCAGTATAATGTCTTGGTTGCAATGTTCCACTAACCTAATTTTCAACCGATTAATTTCTCCGTCTACGTCTAATTTTAGCGATAATACACCCTTGACCGAGGCGCTATTTCTGTTAAACCCTCGGATAACAGTGTCGCAAGGTTTGAGGCGCGAACCGAAATGTTCCTCTACGTCAGCTTTTATTAATGACACCGAATCCACTAGAGCCATATACCAACGTCCCCCTAGGCGTAGTCGCATTAACTTACGGTTGTCGTCGCTTATCGCGTCGATATCCTCTACCGGAGGCACGTTTTTGGTCGCTAAGGGATCGTTCTATACTGATTTTTTATCAGTCTTACCCCCTCCCGGAACAGCACTTAAGGAATTTTCTGCATCCAAGTGACGCAACAAATGTATAATGGACGGAGCGGATCGCGGCACCGCTCCAGTCGACTCGGTATTCGCTGGTAAACCCATCCCCGGTTTCCAACGATCTGCCATCGCGTCGTCTGTCAATACCTCGCTTAACTCGGGGCCTAAAGCTTGTTTTAACAAGCAATTAAGCTTTTCGCTCTCAGTTTCGACGCTACCTTTCCCTAACGTCATCTGACCTCCGATGGAAATAGAAAATTTATCTACGCTCTTCTTCGTGGTTGGCGCCACCTCGTGCCCCGTTACTTTTCCTTCGACACTCTTTGCATCCTTTGACTTTGCTTTCAGCTGATCGCCTCCTGAAATGATGGGCGTCAACCCTAACTTCTTCGGCGGAACGTCTACTTCTGTACTTATCTTCGACAACGACCTCAACTGGTCGCCAATTACTTCAGTTAGCACCAGTTCTTCCTGTGTACCTCTCTTCGATTTCTGACGCGGGTAGGCGGCTATATACTCCGGCCACTCCTTATGTTACTATTGTATTCTACCTCCGCCTCGACTGATAACCCCTCTGGCGCTACAAACGGGGTATCGGTACCAATGACCAACCCAGGATCTACTGGATTGATCGGCGACAATGATTGTTCAACCCCCCTCAATTCGCGGGTCCCAGGAGGTTGCGCTGATCTCCAGCTACTCCGTTTTCCAAGCGCTAAAGAACGTTGCAATTTGAGTACGCGCGTACGGTAACCTCCTCCTTGTTGCACAACTGGCAGTACACCTGTCGTGCCAATTTTTTCGGACATCTAGCTACCCGATGACCGCTTTGGCCGCATTTAAAACAATTAATTATTGGGCGATTTGCAACGCGATGTCCCTCTACTCCACCTCCAAAACACGGTCCTAATTTCGGGGGTCCGTCACCGCGGCCTACTTTTGGTCCATCATTTGGTTGCTGGACCGGCGCATAGTACTGTTGCTGCGAAGGATTTGGCGCGCGGTTCTGAGGATTTCCTTCTCCCCAGAGCTGATTGCCTACATGCAGTTCATCGCTGGCAGCCACATTCGCAGGTTGTGCCCCCGCAGACGTGACTTGCACCAAAGCCGTTGGACTGAAGCCTCCCACCGGAACACTATTTGAGCCCGCATTCGACTGGTTTCCATTATTGTTGTTGCCTTTCCGATTTTGGTTATTTTTCCTCTTATTCGTGTTTTCGGGTGGAATTGTTCTACCGGCGCTACTCTGTCCCCGTCCATTTCCCGGTTCAGGCGGCGGTTCTATGGCAGAGACTTCTCTGCCTTTCTTCGTTCCTCCGGAATCGGCTACAAACACTGAACCCGGAAGATTCATCTTATCTGAGAGCGGCGGAGAGGCCCAGTGCGCGTTTAAGTTACAATGCTGTTCGTACTGGTGACCGTACCGCTCGTTATCATCTTACGAATAACGCAATAAATTTACCATGAAGTTTTGATGTTTCGGTCGTAGTCCGGCGTACACTGTCGCTAACTGGTCCCTCATACGGGGGGGGGGTGTCGCAAATGGCCGCAAAGGTACTTGTAACACGCGATAAAGGCAGAGATTGATTCTCCAACCCCTTGTGTACGACGTGCCAGGTCCATCTTGACCTCCTGCTCATCCGTCTCGCCGATAAAATGGAACAGAAAAGCCCGGCGAAATTATCACCAACTACGAAAATTGGACTGCAATGTCGTCTACCGGATCCATCTCTACGACGGCTGCCATGGCGCGAATGACGACTAGGAGTACGAGAAACGATTCTATCGCGGGAGCGATGTACCCGATTATCCGGGCGGTGCGATCGATTGCTTCGATGGCTACTATGCGAGTTTCGCGAGTGATCGGTTTCCGATACACGACTCGATTCTCGACGGGGCTGACGTTCAGGCGTTAGGGCGCTACGGTCGTTCGTTCGACTTCTATCCGCCGTGGTAAGACGGTGACCCGAAACCCATCGATTTTCGTTCGAACGCGTTCTATTCTCCCGTTTACTTTTCGGTTTCTCGACTTCCTTTTCTTCTGCCGGTGTGCGCGGAACTGTCACTTTCTTCTTGCCCCCGGGGGCCGGCACAACGCTGACTTCTTTGGAGGGAGGATTCGCGGACAACTCATTAGGGTTTAAGAACGTAGGCGAGGCGCTTGCTTACCCCGCTTTCCGTTTATTGGCCTCCAGCGTGTCTACCACTAGAATCGGTTTAATTCGCCTTCTAGGAGTCCGCGCTGGCAGTGCTGTCGGCTCCGAGGCGTCTAAACGTTTAAACGCGGCCTGCAACTGCTCCAACTACTTTACACTATTTTCTACTTAGCTATTATTAGCGCAGACTCTTACATCTAAGAGGGGGACAACATGTACGTTTTAGGACAGGAGAGCCTGGCATGGCAGAAGTTTAAAATAAAGTTTAATACGCAACTGTTTAATGCTGAAAAATAATAATAAGAATATAATCTTCAACCCCCAGTATGGATCAGACTTTGTCTGATTACAAGATTTCCCTGTAATAAATCTATGCAGACTACAGGCGCGATGTTACGAAATAATAAACGAATTTATCATAAACAATCCGGACTTATATTTATGGTCAACCGAGAATGAATTTAGAGACACGATAATGACCGATTATTAACTCGGCAACACGGTAGTGAAATACTTCTTCAAATCAACGGACGCGAAACAATAAGCCTCGCTCTCGTGATTCTAAAATTCGTCTTTCGATTCGCCCAAAATGGCGTCAAAGTCGCGATCAAAGGACGCGGCGTCCTCCAAGATCGCGTTCTCCGTTTCTATTTAGCTTCTGGACTAGAGCTGGAATTATGACGCTTGGTACCACTGCGTATCTGCACTGATCCCGGCTGAAACGCGCGAAAATCAGTAAACGTCGCGATAAACCTCCGCAATAACGGAGCGGTTTTCACAGCGCAACGAAAGGCAGCTATCTACAAGGTCCGGTGACGCGAAAACGACTCACGAAACTACTCTCGGTACAGTCGCTCTGATCACGGTTTGATGGGCGACGACGCAACATAAACAATATTCGGGAAAATCGGAAATTTGCCGGATCTTAAAGATCGACAGCGGCTCAACCTAAGGTATCTGTTCAAATGCAGTATCTTTGGATCAACAGCGGCTCGATTACTCTTGTATGATGGCTGAATCGCTTAGTAATCAGCAGCAGCACAACGCAATACACCTAATAATTGCTGGATCGCTTAGCGATCTACAGCAGCTCAACGAATTTTCAATCTATCGTTGCTGGATTGCTTCGCAATCTACAGTGCTCGATGCTTTCCCGATACTTCAATGCTGAAATGCTTAGCAATCTACAGCGGCTCAACGCTTGTTCAATAATGGCGGGATCCTTTTGGATCGACCGCGTCTCAACCGCTACGACAAGAGTATTCACTCAGTACAAAACACTTATTTCGCGACGCGACGATTAATTCCACAACCACAGAAAATGACAATAAAAATGCGGCAAACGTGGCGAGTGTGCGACGACTTACTTGACTGCTTACAAAAATCCCCAACAAACTTTCCTCGACTCGACTTCTCTCACGGCACGCTTCTGTACACCTAGACACCGCGTTCAAATGATTTTTACACATGGACACCAAAAACCACGGAGTGAACTACCTAGACCTCGTCATCGGCTACCTTGTACACCTAGACACCCGCCCTTGAATGATTTTTACACCTAGATACCAAAAACCACAGAAAGGAAGCTAGCGTCTGAATTAGTATAGCAGTCAACTTCTTTATCTATATCTGTTAGATTCTTATTGGAAAATTGACTGTTCTGCTGCTCGATCAGCTCAGCTGGGCTTGCACTGAATGCTTAACTTTCTGGAATAAGAATATTTTGGAACTACAGGCGGTTTTCTGCCAGTGTCGGCTACTAAGATAGATTCCCAGCATGATTGAGCTATATAATAAAAACGTTTAATTGTCAAGAAGTAAAATTTATTTCTTTTGTTATAAAAATTTGACGTTTATGTAGTATGGATGCAAAACACAATCTCAATTTTTATTTTCAATCTCAATTTTTCACACATAATCTCTTTCTGGATTTCTGGGTGGCGAAGAGTAGACCTTCGATAGAGAGAGAGAGAGAGAGAGAGAGAGAGAGAGAGAGAGAGAGAGAGAGAGAAAGAGAGAGAGAGAGCGAGAAATTAGATTTTTTTAGATTAGATAGTTTTTATTTGCGTACATTATGTTGTACAATAGTAAGATTCAGCATTATGAGGTGAAAGTAGAATGCAGTAAGTTGAGGCGTGTTTAGATTGTGTATAGTCTAAAAGTGTACCGTTGGTGGAAATGAATAGCGCGAGAATGAGTAGGTGTGTGCGTGTGCGTGAGTGTTGAAAGTAGTGATCTTTAGCAAGTTTTCGGAAGATGACAGTAGATGAGGTGTTTCTGATGTGTTATTGCAGGCTATTCCATAAGTATGAGGCGCTGATATGAAACGAGTTCCTCAGCGTCTCAGTCGCGAAGGCAGGTATTTCCAGAGGTGTCACCTCGCCCCTCACAGGCCGGAGTGAGATGCGGAAGTCAAAAAAGGCCAGTACGTATGATGGTACGACCGAGTTAAACATTTTACGAAGGAAGCAGACTGTGAAATACTTCCTGCGTCCGTCAGTGGTTAGCCACTGCACGTGGTAGAAGGAATAGAAGGAGTGTCACTTTCTTTTTGTTTATACCGACCCTGACACCATCAGTTAGCTTAATTAGGTCAGACTGAGTGCTGTGGCCAGTGCGGAAGCCTGTTTGATAGTTGTCTAGTAAGAGCCTTGATTCAAGGTATTGTGAGACTTGCCTGTGCACCAGCCACTCCAGGGCCTTGGAGAGAAAGCAGAGAAGTGAAATCGGTAGGCAGTCAGGGCTGTTGGTGAACTGACTTTGTTGAGTGCACGCACAATTGACAATTTCCAGGCAGATGGGAAACGGGTTTCGCTCAGAGACAGGTTGAAAATGTGACATAGTAGAGGAGCAAGAACTGGCAGTGATTTTGAGATTACAACCTGAAGGATGCCGTCGCTTCCCCTGGCCTGGGTGTCGAAGTGCGATACTGCAGCCAACACATCCGATTCCGTTATGGTGCCAAACTCGAAATGTTCCAGGAGGTCAAGACTTTCCAGGGTTAGAAGATACTCCTCAACAGCAGGAACTAATGGATCATTGGAGATCGAGCTGAAATGCTTGTTGAGTTCATCTGTGCTAAAGCGAGGTGGCAAAGGGGCCTTAGTTGCAGAAATTCCAAGTTTCTTCAGCTCTCTCCAGATCTCGGCAACATCAGTCAAGGTTGACAGGCGTGAATAGTAATAATTCAGCCTGGCTTCCTCGACCTGTTTGTGAGCATTGTCTCTAGCTAGTCTGTATAAGCGGAGATCTGAATCAAGCCTGGAGTCCCTGAAACGCCTGTAAAGTCTCTCCCTCTCAGATACAAGGTCACGAAGAGCCGTGGTGAACCACGGGTGACGTCGTTTTCTCGGTGTTACAGTCCGTAATGGGGCGAGATGATTAATGGCGTTAGTGAGGTTAGCGTTAAGTGTAGAGATGCATTCATCAAGTGATGAAACGGTGAGGGATGACCAGTCACATGCGTTAAGAAAGTCCCTTAGCTTCTCGGCGTTGATTCCCTTAAAGTTTCTGTAGGAGTATGTGTTAGGTAC
Source organism: Nasonia vitripennis (assembly GCF_009193385.2). NCBI lineage: Eukaryota > Metazoa > Arthropoda > Insecta > Hymenoptera > Pteromalidae > Nasonia > Nasonia vitripennis. The sequence continues at coordinate 290,891 of NW_022279659.1, forward strand.
GTACCGTGGAATCTGTACGTCGAGAGTGGCCGTGATAAGGTCGTGTCCATGGATGAAAGGTGAGTCTGTCTTCCAGTGTGACAGCAGGCGATCCTGCTCGTCAATTAGACACAAGTCAAGCCAGGTATCCGAACCCTGTTTATGATGCGTGGCACCATAGGGGACAGAAGAAAGGGAATGTTCATCAATGAAGGCCTTGATAAACTTGGCATCTTCAGATGAAGAAAGCTGGTCAGAGTTGAAGTCTCCCATTATGACCTTCGTGGAGTAGCTGTGCATGTGGGTTGTTAGCTGGTCAATAAAGTTAGAGCCTTGGAAGAATGGAGCGTGAGGAGGACGATACACAACCCCCACGAAGATCGGAGAGATTCCCTTTGTCGATACCTCTGGCTTGCCAGACCATTCACCATCAGATGATGAAATAACGCTAGCTGTCAGTGATTTATGTATGTAGAGGGCCACACCTCCTCCGTTTCTGTTTCTGTCCCGTCTGTAGAGTAGGTAGTCATCCAGTGAAGGGATGGACGTAACCTTGTCGCTCAACCAGGTCTCGGTAACAGCTATTACATGAAATGGAGAGCGAGTGGATAAGAAAAGCCTGATCATCTCAATGTGACCCGTAAGCGATTTCGCATTGAAATGACAGACTCGTAGTCCTTCGGACAGAGATACCTTAGAACCGGATGAAGATATGGCAGATGAGCTTGATGGTGGATGTGGTGGAATGATGTGTTTGTGTTGTAGCCTCAGTGTTGAACGATGTCGGCAGCAAGCGGAAACCGGGCTAAAAAGTCTCCAGCTCAGCGTCGGTGTTGATGACGGTAGCATGCTCGCTGTCGTCGATGCAGCGCATGTAGAGTCTCCCATCTCTGATGAATGTTCGGCAACCCTGCATCTTCCTGGCCTCTAGCCTGGCTCTCGAACGCAGCTTGTGGACGTCAGAGGGGAGCAGCTCGTTGATGTTTACGAGCCCTTGATGGTCAGGGCTCAGAGCTTTAGCTTCCTCCAGCAAGGTGGCGTCCAATTCGCTGGTGTGCAGGTTGCGTTTCCGAGCTTTGGCGATGACGATTGAGCGTGCAAGCGCACTTGAAGATAAGGTGACGGCAAATGGTGGCAGTCTGCCGTCACCCCTGGCAGAGCTGTTGGTTGCATCAAGCCTCCCCATGGTCCTGACTGATGCTATGTCCCTTCTGAGGACTGTGGGGTCAAGCGCGCTCACGACTGCGAAAGCGAGGAGATGCAACGAGGTTTCACGGGTGTAGTGCAGGCCCGTGACAACAACCACACTATTCGAGGTCTGCTCCTGTCGCCTCCTGACCTCTGCCAGTTCACTGCGCAGGCTGCATATCTCCGCAGCGCTGGGTACAGTGCTGCTGCTGTCCTGCTGCATTGTCGGGCTCCTCGATGAGAGATCTTGAATTTGTGCCTGCAGCTCGGTGATGGTGTACTCAGCATTTTGTATGCGGGTTTTGAGTGCAGGCAGCTCATCGAGGGCCTTGAGTCGCCTCTCAATTGGGCCCAGACGCTGGTCAATTTTGGAGATCCTCTCCGACACGATGTTCTGTGTCTTGAGGGCCTCCGTTTGAGCATTGCGAATGTCATCAAGGGCACTGCGAATGTCCCTCAAGGCAGCCTCAACGGACGGCGTAGATGTTGTCACACCGGCCGGGCGGGCTGGTGAGGGATTTCTCGACATGTTCGTTGATGGTGGTGCTGACCTTATCTTCTTGTTCCCCGGCTGCTGCTATTTGGGAGTGCTCTTTCCTGCTGATGTTGTTGTAGTTACTCCCGTTGCTGATGTTGTAGCAGAGGTAGACTTAGTCCTCACTTTGGTACCCGTGGCGTTGTTTTTGTCTGCACATGGGAGACAGGCGATGATCTGCCTGTCATTCACCAGGATGGCCTTCACGTTGGTTGTGTTCTGGCACCTGGCGTCGTAGTATAGACCACAAAACTCACACCTTTTGTGGTCTTTGTGCTGCATAGGTTGTGTACAGCTGCTGCATGACTGAAAAGGCACCTCCACACTCTTCTCGCCGTTTGAACTCATTTTTCGTCGATAACTTACTAGCAGTCGGTAAAATAGATATTCGTAGCAGGATAATAAGTTATCGACAGAGTGAGAGAGTAGATGTTGTAACTCTTACGGCTAGATGGAGCGTTAGTGGAGAGAGTGCGAAAGTACCGACCTCGAAAAGTGTGAAGACGCCGTGAAGATTCTCCCGCGAGGCAGCAGATGTCGCCACGATGTTGATTGCAGTGAGAAAGAGACGCCGTGCAAGTGAGAAATCAAGCCAAGCCAAGCCAAGCAGTTTTGGAGGTTAGGGGCCTTGTAGAAAGTTTGCAGTGGAAATGATAAAAGAGAAAAATTGCAGCCTTCGGCGATTTATATATCGACGTGAAGGTTGCAAAGTGAAGCGTGCAACTATCTACAACAGAAGAGGGCCCGAAGGCAAGGAACAGCAGAAAAACAGAACCAAAATATGATGTATCAGCAGAGCTGTCAACTGTACTCACCAGAGAGAGAGAGAGAGAGAGAGAGAGAGAGAGAGAGAGAGAGAGAGAGAGAGAGAGAGAGAGAGAGAGAGAGAGAGAGATTTATATGTTTTTATTGTTGTACATTATGTTGTACATATTTAAGTATAGTAGAAATACAGATAAGATCAACAATTGTTGTGTAAGAAGTGATAGTATGAAGAGTAAATGGAATGTGGTGAAATGAGGTGGATGGGTGTGTATGTTTGTGTCATGTTTGTGTGTTGCGAAGGTGAGATGGTAGGCTATTCCAGAGGCAGGAAGCACTGATGACACATGAGTTCCTCAGCGTCTCCGTTCTGAAGGACGGGATGTCCAGGGGGGGGGGGGCACCTTATCCCTTACAGGCCTGAGCGCAACGTGGAAATCAAAATGGGCTAATAGGTAGATAGGTACGGAGGTGTTGTACATTTTTCTCAGAAAACAGGCCATGAAGTATTTCCTACGTCCGGTGGTGGTGAGCCATTGCAACTCACGCCTATAAGGGGAGATGTGCTCATCCCTCCTTACACCGTATATATAACGGATCCCCGTGTTGACAAGCCTCTGCAGCCTCAAGTCAAGTTCCTGTGACAGGTCACAGTAAGTCAGTGAACAGTAATCGAAGATGGGAAATAGGAGTGCTTGCACCAAGTGTTGGCGCAACCTGAGGTTAGTGATCTTCCTAAAAAAATAGAGACGGTACATTAAAGAGTGATCACGTTTACAAACTTGTCTAACGTGCTCTTTCCACGTGATTTTGGAGTCTAGCACCAAACCCAGATTGCGCACCGATGATTCGTAGTCGACCCGGGCTCCCCCTATATTTATATAGGTGTTAGCAGTAGTAGGTAGAGCATTTATATAGTAGGGGGAGCCCAGGACGATTGCTTTAGTCTTAAGGACATTAAGTTTAAGACTATTTGATGCAGCCCAGCCCATTATCCTCTCGGCGTTAGCACTCATCCTGGCAGAGCAGGAATCAAGCTCCTCGAGGTGGCATTGGCTGTAGATCTGCAGGTCATCCGCATAGATTAGATGGGACACTTCTGAATCTAGGCAAAAACCAATATCATTGATGTACAACGCGAACAACAGGGGGCCTAAGACTGACCCCTGTGGAACACAGTGTTTAATGGTAGAAAAGTTGAGAGCTCGTTGTTGTCACCAATGACGGCCTGTTCTCTTCCCGTGAGGTAAGAAGCAAGCCAGCAGATAACCTGCTGCCGAAAGAGGATAGCATTCCGAGTAGCTTGACGTGACACACAGTATCAAACGCCTTGCTAAAATCAAAAAGAAGTAGCAGAGTGACCCTCTTCCTGTCTATCCCAAGCCTGACATCATCTGAACTGCGTACTGTGGCCAGTGCGTAAGCCAGTTTGGAAATTGTCAAGGTAAAGTCTTATTTCAAGATATTCAGAGATTTGCTTGTGCACCAGCCACTCTAGCGCCTTGGACAGGAAACAGAGTAGAGAGATCGGACGGTAGTCTGTTACAGCTGTTAGAGAGTTGATCTTGTTTAATGCTCTTACGAGCGATGACTTCCAGGCGGAAGGAAAGCGTGCCTCGCTCATAGACAGGTTGAAAATTTGACAAAGTAAAGTAGCGAGTATTGGTAATGCTTTGGAGATTACAACCTGTGGGATGCCATCGCTTCCCCTGGCCTGGGTATTGAAGTGTGATACTGCAGCCAACACGTCCGACTCTGTGATAGCCCTGAAGATGAAATGTTCAGGGAGGTCTAGACTATCAAGGGTTCGCAGATACTCCTCAACAGATGGAGCTTGAGGATCATTTGAGATGGAACTAAAGTGTTTGTTAAGAGCATCTGGGGAGAACCAAGTAGGTGGAGAAGATTTAGAGGTAGTAATACCAAGATTTTCAAGCTATCTCCATATCTCTGCAACGTCGGTCAGAGTAGACAAGCGTGAATAATAGTAATTCAGCCTGGCCTCCTCGACCTGTCTATGAGCGTCGTCCCTTGCGATTCTATAAAAGTATAGATCCCAAGGTAGTCGACTTCTGCGAAAGCGCCTGTAGAGTCTATTCCTTTCAGTTAAAAGGTCACGAAGAACCGCGGTGAACCACGGGTGACGCTTACGTACAGGTATCACAGTCTTTAAAGGGGCGAGATGATTTATGGCTTTCGTGATGTTGTCATTAAGGATGGTAATGCATTCGTCAAGTGATGGCGTGGTGAAAGATGACCAGTCACATGCGCTAAGGAAGTCCCTTAGCTTCTCAGCACAAATTCCTTTGTAGATTCTGTAGGTGTATGTAGCAGGTACGTGGCGTGGAATCTGTACGTCGAGTGTGGCTGTGATAAGGTCATGTCCGTTGATGAAAGGAGTGTCTGTCTTTGAATATGAGAGTAGGCGATCCTGCTCATAGATTAAGCATAGGTCGAGCCAGGTGTCAGAGTACTGTCTGTGATGGGTTGTACCATATGGCACAGAAGTAAGGGAGTTTTCGTCGATGAAAGCCTTGATGAAGTTGGCGTCTTCAGACGAGGAAAGCTGGTCTGCATTAAAGTCTCCCATGATGACCTTCGTGGAGTAATTGTGCATATGTGTTGTTAGTTGTTCAATGAAATTAGATCCCTGGATAAAGGGAGAATGAGGAGGGCGATACACAACCCCCACGAAGATGGGCGATATTTCCTTAGCTGTGATTTCACAGAAAAGATACTCCGGCTTACCTGGTTTGCCCGACCATTCACCGTCAGATGACGAAATAATACTAGCTGTCAATGAGTAATGAATGTAGAGGGCCACACCTCCACCGTTCCTGTTTCTGTCCCGTCTGTACAGAGTGTAGTGGTCCAGTGAAGGGATGGACGATATCTTGTCGCTTAGCCAGGTCTCAGTTACAGCTATTACGTGGAAGGGGGAACGAGTGGACAAGAAGAACCTGATCATCTCAATGTGACCCGTAAAGGAATTCGCATTGAAATGACAGACCCTTAGGCCCCCAGACAGAGACGCTTTAGAAGTAGATGTGGATGAGTTTAATGTTCTAGATGGTGGTTTTTGGTGGGATGATGTGTATGTGTTTTAGTGTGTGGTGTCCGTGTTGGCTGTTGGCGGCGTGCGGGCTAAAAAAGCTTCAAGATCAGCATCTGTAGTGATGATGGTGGCCCGTTCGTTGTCCTCGCCAGAACGGATGAAGATCCTGCCGTCCCTCACGAAAGAGCGGCATCCCCTTCTCTTCTTTGCCTCCAGCCTGTCCTTGACTCGCAGCTTGTGGATGTATGGAGGAAGCAGCTCATTGATGTTGATGAGTCCCTGGTTGTCTGGGCAGAGAGCTCTCGCTTCCTCCAGTGGTGCATCATCCAATTCACTAGTGTGAAGCTTGCGTTTCCTGGCTTTGGCCACTATGATGGAGCGAGCCAGCGCACTGGAAGAGAGAGTGACAGCTAGAGGTGGGAGTCTGCTGTCACCTTGCGCATTGATTTTCTTTGCGTCAAGTCTCCCCATGATCCTGACGGCTGCCACGTCCCGCTTCAGGACCGTGGGATCCAGTGCAGCCAGGACGGAGAAAGCCAGGAGTTGCAGTGACGTCTTATGGGTATAGGCCAGGCCGGTGATCACCACCACATTGCCCGCAGAGCGCTCCTGCCTCCTCTTGATCTCAGCCAGCTCGCTGCGGAGGTTGTTGATCTCCTCCGAGGCCGGAGCAATGCTTTTGTTCTCTGGTCTGCGGAGCTCCTTGACGACAGTTCTTGGTATTGTGCCTGCAGCTCAGAGATGGTGGACTCAACATTGTTTAGTCGAGTCTTGAGTGCAGGCAAGTCGTCAAGGGCTTTGAGGCAGTTTTCAAGGGGGCTAAGCCTTTTCTCAATTCGTGAGAACCTTTCAGACACGGTGTTTTGCGCCTGAAGGGCCTCACTCTGGATCTTTCTAATATCAGCGCCGCGAAAATGTCCTTAAGGGACGTCTGTATGGGCGTCGCCTGTATTCTCGCTGGCGAATGATTCCTGGCGCCAGCCAGAGATACAGGTGACGATTTGTTTTTGTTCGACGCACCGGTTGCAGGCGTGCCCTTAGCAGATGTATTTGCCACCGCTGCTGCCGCTGCCGCTGATTTCGCCCTAGTCTGCATGGTTTTGGGCGTGACGGTGTGATACTCCATCGCGCAAGCAGGACAGGCAAGTGTGACAGCATCCCTCACCATTATGGACCTAAAGGTGACGCATATAGTGTGGAATGCTGATTACACAACTCGCAGGTCTTCATTTTTTCCGTAGCTGTTTTATTGCAGTGTGCACACGTGACGAGCAGTTCGACGTTCTTCCCACCAATACCGCTCATTTCAGGTGTTATTGAGTCTCTGTCGACAACTTACTGGCAGTCGATAATATAGAAAGAGTTGCAGTATAGTGACAGTAGGCAAGTTATCGACTGAGTCAGAGACTTAGTACTCTCGAAGCCAGATAGAGTGCTAATCGAGAGAAAGGTGAGATTTGACCGACCTGCGATTGATGATGAAGACGTTGTTGGTGGTGTTCCGTCTATCCAACAGGTGGCTTCACGTGGTTTGCTTTGAGGAAAAAATAGACGCCGTGCAGCGAAGAGAAAGCCGTGCGAGTTTGCAGGTTAGGTTACAGCGACAGATATTTAAGCAGAAAATTAGCGCTGAAAGAAATTGCAGCCTCCAGTGATTATTATCTCACGTTGAAGTTTGCAGAAAAGCGCATGCAACGATCTACAAAACAATAGGCCCGAAGGCAGGGTGCGGCAGTAAGAGTGCTATGAAAAATGAGCAAAGCGGAACAGGTTTGTTGTACTCACGTGAGCGTCGAGCTATATATATATATATATATATATATATATATATATATATGGGGAATTCTTTGTCAAAAAAGCCACCCCCCTGCCCATTTCAATTTTGGGGAAACAAATGTTTTGAGCATATGAAAAAATTTGTCAAGTAGTGTAGTTTTTTATGCCATTAGGTGTTTTTTGAAAAAAATAAATTTAACCTCAAAAAAACTGTCTAAAGTGAGGCATCTCGCAAAAAAGTGCCATTTTTTAGTCAAAAACAATCGAAAAAAATATAATTCCTCAATAATTTTGACCAAATTACTCATTAAAAGTATTTTGGGAGTCGCTGAACAAGAATCCGATGTCAAATTTCAAATTCAAAATGGCGGATCCAAGATGGCGGACATTTTTTTTCTTACTGTTGACCCATTTCTACTAAATTCTGTATGTTGGGGTTTTTGGGATCGCTGATTAAGATTCCGAATTCGAATTTCAAATTCAAGATATTTCCAAGATCCAAGATAGAGGATCTTAATTTCGAATTGCTGAATGCAGATCCAAAATGACGGACAGATAATTTCTTATTATTGGCTGTATTCTACAAAATTTTGTAAACGGAAGTTTTTCGGGTCTCTGATAACGAATTTGAGCTCAGGTTTCAAATTCAAGGTGGCGGATTCAAGATGGCGGACATTCCTTATTTATCATCGAATAATATATTCAAAATTCGATATTAAAAAATATTGATGGTCAAAAAATATTAATGTTCACTTAATACAAAACTGAGGTTAGGTTAACAAAATTCAAAATAATTTTTTACTTCTTTGATTATTGTGGTGACCAGTGATTTGCATTTGTTTCCGTATCATTAGAAAATTTTTTAATCAAAACAATTCCATTGTTTCGTACTATAAAACCGTGGTTTTTCGAAATCTCAGGAACACTCTCACAATTAAGATATCTTTGATTCAATTTTCGCCTCACCTTGTCATGTAATACTTTATCAAAGTAGAAAATAGATATGTTATCAAAATGTTTTTTTGCCCAATTGAATAGGGCTTGGGGAGTTAATATTGCTTCAGATGGTTTTGCCGTAAGGCTTGCCTTGTAGGCTGACCTTTTGAAAGTAGCGCGCACCTATTCCATCATACATACTTTTTCCATGTGCAGTTGCTGTGTAATGCCATTCTGCTTGAATATTAAAATCTTTTTTATGATTAATCAAGTTGTTTATTTGAAATTTATTTTTAAAATGTTGCCTAGCGCCATCAGTCGAATAATAAATTTTTTGAATTCTTTTAACTTTTTTTTTTAATTTCTGGTATCAATAGCGTTTGAATTCAAGCATATACAGCGGCAGTGTCATGTTTCAGGCTATCAGACAAAAAAACCATACTCAGATGGATAACGTCATTATTTTCTTTGTAATAGAAAATCACAGGTACCACTGTATATTGATTATTGTTGAAATGGAAAGCTTGGGAAGCATCCTGACACACGTAAGCATAATTCTCTGAGAAATCAAACATTACAAGTACTTCATGAGGGCTAAGATTTTCTTTTTTTTTCATTTATAAACTGAGTCTGCTGCTTAGCAATGTAAGAATGAACTTTCAGAGTATTTAGCTTATTGTCTAGATCCAATAAATAATCTTCAACACTCGATGTCTGTTCGGTTAATGTTGCTCTATCAGTGTCAGTCCACGATGAATATTTTATATCAGAAATACAGGAATCTTCTAATTGTTTACTTATTACAGATATAATTTTTTCAGTTCCTGGACATTTATTACACTAGTTGATGTAACAATCGGAAGTTGGATTAGAACAAAC